>NC_041006.1:20128816-20292476 GCF_004193775.1 Glycine soja
TTTTTGGCCTTTTCCTTTTTTGTTGGCTTTTTCCTTTTCTGTTTTTGTTTAGTGCGGGGCGAAAAAGTCGCTAGCGCACAAGATTTTGGTTGGCAATTAAAGGGAGAAGACCATTTTAGGTCGTGGTTTCCTTTCCTTCTTTTTGTTCATTTGGTGACAATTCTGTATTGTTCAGATATTGTCCGGTCCAAAGACCTCTCTGCACATTTCTTCTGGTTTCTTTGACCAGTAGCTTTCTTCTTTTTTACTTTCTCCCATTCTTTTTTCTTTGACTTGGAATTTTCTTTCCTTTCTTTTCGCTTTCTCCCACTCTTTGATTGGGAATTTCCTTGCTTCCTTTTTTTCCTTTGATTGGAAATTTTCCTTCTCTCTTTTTTTCTTTCTTTGATTGGAAATTTCCTTTCCTTCTTTTTTGCTTCTGAGGGTAAGGATTGACATTCTCACCTTGGGTCAAGGTTTATGGTGAGTCAGGATTTTGGCTCAAGGCTTGTAGAATGGCTAGACATGATACATGTCAGGGTTTGGTTTGGTTCAAGGATAAAAAGGGATGCCCCACATTATTTCCATGACACAAATGCAAAGATGATGATTTGGAAATTTTATGCAAAACTGGTCATGCATGCACCTATGCGGACACTCAAGTGTCAAATTTTTATGGTCATGTGATGCTAGGGCTCAGGATTCATTTCCTCCATTTTAGTCAACCCAATGTTTCCAAAATATGTTCTTTTATCAATTTGTGCATTCATCCGAGTCCATTTTGGGCGTCCGGGGAAATTTCACAGCGTTCACCCTTCGGGTGTACACACACATTTTCCAAAAATAGCTATGATCAGCGGATTTTTTCAAAGAAAAGTTGGAAGTCATCTCTTTTCAAAAGCATGTTGGTTTTTCAGCTAGACAACTTATTTTCCTTTTCCCCATCTTTTTTCTTACTTGCTTTCTTTTTCCTTATTTGCTCTCTTTTTCTTATTTGCTCTCTTTTTCCTTTTTTTTATTTTTATTTTTATTTTTATCATGATTTTTGTTTGTTTTATTATATATTTTTTTGGACGATGTTCCTAAACGAAGAACTCTACACGGTTCCAGAATTTCAAACATCATTGGCAGTAATGATATATAAACACTAACGCAACAATCCAAACAAAAATGTATGCGCTGTACAAATGACAATCGAAACAACAAAAACAAACATTAGTCTCTCAAGTCAAAAAAATAACATAACATAAAAAATGATAAACGAAATACGAAAGAAAACATGAATCTGGGGATCTCCCAGTCATGTAGCTCCACTCCCTCCCAAGAAGTCAAGCAAATCGGCCATCTCCTCGTCCTCGTGGGCCTCTTCTCCATCGCCGGGAGCTTCTGGGGGCGCCTCTCCTGCTTGGGCCTCGGGCCAATCCCTGGGCCATGCGACCTCTGCCCTGAACTGGTCTGGAGTAGGGCATGAAAAAGAAGCGAAGCCCTGGCTCTACATGCTGAGGTTCATCTGGTATAAACAATCATGGGTCTGCACATGTGCCCGGTAGTTGGCTGCCTGCTGGCGAACCAAATGTCGTAAATACTGCTCCATGTCAAATGACCCAGCCGGGCCAGCCTGATGAGGTGGTGGTGGCGCGCCCGCGGCCTGTGGAGCATCCCCCTGAGCCTGTCTCTGGGTGCAGTACTTCTCAATAAAAGCCTGGGTGATGGGCGGCCGAATCACCTTGGTAGGTGCCACGGGGACTCCAAACGACTGGCAGAGTCCTGTGATCAGTGCGGGAAATCCCAGGGCCCTGTTGGACTTATCTGGGTCCAAAGGGTGCCTAGTAGGCACCATACCTGCAAAAATATAGATGGCATCAGCGATCAACTGAGCCACATGGACGCTCATCCGTGTCAGGATGGCGTACACCAACTGACACTTCGGCAGGGGGAGGTCGGAATTATGATCGGTGGGCAGGATGTTGCTGAGCAGCAAAGTCATCCATATCTGAGTCAGGGTGGTCATGTTGGTGCACATGATCCGCACCCGTCTTCCGGCAGCAGTCCGGGCAAAATCCTGCCCCGGTATACATAGCAACTGGGCGATGGCCTCCTCATCGAACCCATCAGACCGGTTCCTCCTTTGGCCATACTCGCACTCCTGGTCCTCTTCCAGCACTAACGGATATCCCAGGAGCTGGCCGATAGCATCGGCATCAAACGGGATTCACTGACCCCTTACCCAGGACCTCATGTCACGCACGCCCTCCTCTGTTGGCCAAGCATTGGCATAAAATTCGAGGACTATTTCTGGATCGAACTTGGCCATGGGGGTAACTAGTGATGCCCACCGCCGGCGACCTATCTCCTCCTGGAAATCCGTATACTCGTCGTCCCTGAGCTGGACGCGTCGCTCCCGGAGAAATGACCATCCCTTGATGGCCTCGAAGCGCTGCTGGTGTACGGCGCTCCTAAAGCGGTGACTGTCATACTCATGAGCGAAACTAGTTCCTTCGGCCGCCTTATCCTTCCTGGACCTCTTTGAGGCAAGCTTCCTCGGGGCCATTTCCTGCGAAGGCAAACATTTGGAAAGTTAGTTTTACCAAGAAATGCTACTCTTAAAACAAAAATAGCGTACAGCCTCCACAAATATCAATGTAAATTTAGAGCAAACTCATGCACATACTTCCTTACGAGCATTCACTCGCACAAGATATTCTTCTAACTAAGAAAAATGCACCCATGCACAATCAAGGCACCTTCGTAACCTAGATTATTTATATGCACTTCCAAGGTGTATTTGCTACCTACATCACATGCACTTCCTTGGCTAAATTTACATACATGCATACTCAAAGCATCTTGGCTACCAACAATTGCTCACGTGCACATTCTGGTATTTCTAATACCTATGCATATACAAACTTTGTGATGGATCTTGGCTATCTACACAATAAGGTGCTACATTTTATGCTTTATTCAAGTGTTTTTACTACCTAAAGTCGCATGCAAATTCAAGTATATTTCCTTTTGCTGACTAAAATTGTATTCAAATTAAAAGGTATTTTTTGTAATGTATTTTCTTTACATAACATGCAACATATATATATTTTTTGTGAGACATTTTGACTGTAAAAAATTACATGTACATACATCCAAGTATTTTGCTACCACACCCAAAGTGTAAATTGCCAAAGGTATTTTGCTACCTATTCTAAACCTACACATTTATGATGAGCAAAATTCCTAAACATCTAGGCATAGGGAAATTATTGTAACGTGGCTCATAGCTGATTGCCGGCCAAAAAAGGTAACTTTACCCAATATGCATCCACTCTTGTGTTCTTTTGCATAAAAACTTTGGTTCCTAGGCCTAGGATATATGTGGGGCAATTACTCTAGCCTTTTCGGGAATGAATGCATGTCTCAAAAAAATAGAAAATATGTGCAAACCAAAATGCCCCATGGGTTGTTTCCCTACGAAAATCACGCGCTAATGCCATTGAGGCATTTCACCGAACACTTGGTGGGCGCGTGTTTAGGCATTAATAGCAAGAGAACGGGGACAATGTGGCATGTCCCATTGCTTCAAAATGCTTTATAGGCCTAGGGCCATCTCATACAAACCCCCAATTCAACCCAATCAAGCAAGAAAACAAACCAAAATTGCCCTGTCGCAACCTACCCTTCGGCGGGAGGGCGACGCGAGACTCGCGGGATGCGTGTTCCACGAAAGGAATACGCGCGGAGTCGCCACCAACGTTTATTTGAGGAAAACGTCGGAAAAACCGGAAAAGACGCGATCTACGAACTTTTAAGTGAAAGGTTCGGGAGTTGTATTTACGCACGGGGAAGGTATTAGCACCCCACACGTCCGTCCCAAGGGACGACAGCCTTTAATCGAATGTGCAAACATGACTTTGATTTTTATGTTCCCTTTTATGTTCTTATATCCTTTATACCCTTTTTATATTTTCTCTTTTTGTGGTCGACAAGGGTGTTTCCCTTTGCTCCTACGTATTCCTCAATTTGGGATGAGAAAATCAGACCTACGTAGTTCTTTTGGAACAAAGTGTTTGGTTAAGTTGTTTTTTTGTCTTTTTTGCAAAAATATGTTTTTATTGAACAAAAGGTCATTTAAGGTGTTGAACCATTAAACGGTCTTTTGATTTTGAAAGGGGAGAAACGTTAAGGCGTTGGACCATTAACGATCTCTTGTTTTTGAAAGGAGAGAAACGTTAAGGCATTGGACCATTAACGATCTCTTGTTTTTGAAAGGAGAGAAACGTTAAGGCATTGGACCATTAACGATCTCTTGTTTTTTTTGAAAGGAGAGAAACGTTAAGGCATTGGACCATTAACGATCTCTTGTTTTTGAAAGGAGAGAAACGTTAAGGCATTGGACCATTAACGATCTCTTGGGGTGGTCGACAAAAGCTGGGCTTTTGCTCCTACGTATCCTCAATGAGGAACTCAGACCTACGTAGTTCTTTCTTATCAAGTGATTCTTTTTTTTTTACTTAAGTGGTGATCATTTTAAGGCGTTGGACCTTAAAAATGATCCATTTTACTTAGTGAGAAAATGAAATGACAAACTTCAAAAGCCTATTTTTATGGACGAGCTTGACTAGGCGAATTGATTTTAGCCTTTAGTTTCACTTTAGTTATTAATCAATTCGATTAAGAATGAGAAATCCCAAAGAGAAAACGTCCGATTGATTTTCCGCTTTATTTTACTAAAAGATGTCTTTTTGACTATTATATTATTTTTTTACCTCTTTTTGATTTCCAACGTGGTTACGGCACGACCGAACGGTCGGAATTTATTTTAACCGAAGTTAATGGATAATACAATTCAAACGTTCGGTGGAAATTTATTTTGTTTTTAAGTTAAGCGAGAAATGACTTAAGTAAAATGGCTTAAGCACGTCAACAGGGGGTATAAAAAGTAAACAAAACGAGAACAAAAATGCACGAAACACAATGTGGACCACTACGGGTACATAGAATGAATCGAAAAGCTTGGTTCGAGGTACTTACCCGTTGAAGATCGAAGAACGATGAAGAACGAATGAAGAACGTCGAAGAACGGTTGAAACCTTCGCGAGATTCCTCACGGAAAACGTTACGGAAACGTTTCGGAAGCGCCTCGGCTTAGATTTTCTTCACGGAAACAATTTTTCCAAGCAAATTCGAAAGAGAGAGAAGTGCCTAAGGGGCTGAACCCCTTCCTTCTTGCCTTCCTCCCCTATTTATAGCAAAATAGGGGAGGTGGTTGCCGCCCAGCTCGCCCAGGCGAGCAGGGTTGCTTCCTCCAGAAGCAACCGCCTTCTGGAGGAATCTTCTGGAGGGCCCAAATGGGCCTGGCTGCTATTTGCACCCCCATTTTTACTAAGTACACCCCCCTCTGCTGTTTTTTGGTGATTCTTTTTTCGTAAAGTTACGGAAACTTACGAATTTCGTAACGATACTTGTTTTCTTTCCGTAATGTTACGGAACCTTGCGGATTACATAATCATCCCCTTTTTGACTTACGGAATGTTACGGAACCTCACTTAATTATGCAACGATGCTTCCATTTGATTTCCGGTGTGTCACGGAAACTTACGGATTGTGCATCAATATTTTTTTGGTTTTTCGGCATGTCCTGGAATTTCACAAATTGCCTAATGATGGGTGCCAAGCACCTCACGAGGACCAAAGAATGGTCGCACGTCATCGAGCAAAGGTCCCCGGACGAAATTAGGGTATGACATGCCCCACATATTTGAGCACATTCCCACAATTTAGAGCACCAAAAGGAGATCAAAATACACCAATGAAAAGCTAGAAAGCTTAAGGATGGAACACTTACTTGTTGGTGATGAATAAAAGCGCAAAACGGAATCGAAGAATGCGAAAAATAGAGATCCTAGGGCTGCAAACTCGTAAATTCAGTGGGTATGGCTTTTGAAGGGGGGGAAAAGAAGTTTTTGAATGCAAAAACGTCCCCCCTTTCGTCACTTTTATAATTTGGTGCAGGGGTTGCTCGCCCAGGCGAGCTCAGCTTGCCCAGGCGAGCTAACCTGCACTTTTTTTTTTTGAGAGGAACATTAACCATGTCCCCTCCTTCCTTATGGGTTAGCGTTTTGCCTAACTTGAACTTACTTAAGTTAGAATTAGGAGTTGATTACTTATTTTTTTTAAAACAAACAAATAGTAAAAGAAAACTGCGAATACAAAGGATACGGGGCTGCCTTGCAGCGACGTTCTCTGCTTGTTTAGCGCAGAGAAGGGGTGACGATCAGTCGGTCGTGACCCCATCCCCAGTTGCATCCGTTCCTAAGTACCTGCGAGTAATAAACAACCAGGTATGGCCAATTCTGACCGCGTCGTTGTCTTACCTTGGTTGGTTTCTGCTGTTCATGTTTTGTCCCCACCCCAGAAGGTAGCTCAAGATGATCCTGCCCCTGTTTTACCACAACAATATGCATGTGTATGCGTATGCATGAATGTTTTCAAATGCAGCAAATTTTAGTGAAAGTTGGTTTAGGTTCAATTTTAATTAAGCGCTTGGGGCATCCCATGAACTGAGCGGAAGGGCTCAGGTGATCACAAATTAACGCAAGGTTTGAAACCAACGTGAGGACTAAAGCCTCGAATCCACGTTCCTTTCTTTGAAAGATTGTAACGAGAGATACAGTAGACGGGGAATCCCTGGGGGAAATCCAGAAAACACGTAAAGATAAAGGACATGCAGCGACATCCTTAATTGCCCCAGATTCTAAGCATAATATCGCTTGACGACATCAGAATTCACAGGCGAAGGTAGCTCTTCGCCATCCATGTTGGTAAGCACCAGGGCTCCTCCGGAAAAAGCCCTCTTCACAACAAAAGGCCCTTCGTAGTTTGGGGCTCATTTTCCTCGATTGTCCTTGACAGCATGGGACATTTTCTTTAGCACAAGGTCTCCCTCATGGAACTTGCGCAAGCGCACCTTCTTGTCGAATGCACTCTTCATTCTTTGCTGGTACAAACGCCCATGACTCATGGCCGTTTAGCGCTTACCCTCAATGAGGTTGAGCTGGTCATAGCGCGCTTGAGCCCACTCTGATTCCTTTAATCCGGATTCTGCCAAGATCCTTAATGACGGGACTTCTACCTCAAACGGTAACACAGCCTCCATCCCATATACCAATGAGAACGGCGTTGCCCCAGTTGACGTTCGTACTGAAGTTCGGTAACCGTGTAACGCGAATGGGAGCATCTCGTACCAATCTCTGTATGACACGGTCATCTTTTGGATAATCTTTTTGATATTCTTATTGGCCGCTTCCACGGCTCCATTCATCTTTGGCCGGTAGGGTGTGGAATTGTGATGCTGGATTTTAAACTCCTCGCACATTTCCCCCATCATCTTGTTATTCAGGTTGGTGCCGTTGTCCGTGATAATCTTCCTTGGCAAACCATATCGGCAGATGATCTCTTTCTTAATGAACCTGACCACCACACCCCTCGTGACATTGGTATAGGAGGCCGCCTCGATCCACTTGGTAAAATAATCTATCGCTACGAGGATGAAGCGATGACCATTCGAGGCCTTGGGCTCAATGGCCCCGATGACATCTATTCCCCACATGGAAAAAGGCCAAGGGGCGGACATGACATTCAGAGGATGTGGTGGAGCATTGACATTATCTGCGAACGCTTGACATTTGTGGCATTTCCTCACATGGACACAACAATCACTTTCCATGGTAAGCCAGTAATAACCTGCTCTTAGGATCTTCCTGGCCATAGCATGCCCGTTGGCGTGCGTTCCAAACGAGCCCTCATGGACTTCCTCGATCATGTGATTTGCCTCCCTGGCATCCACACACCGCAGGAGTGTCATGTCGTGATTTCTCTTATACAGTATACTTCCACTCATGAAGAAATCGGCTGTCAACCTTCTCAATGTCCTCTTATCATTGTCGGCAATCTCTGGCGGGTATTCTTTGCTTACGACATATCGCTTGATGTCGAAATACCAAGGCTTTCCGTCCCGTTCCTCTTCTACTTGGCAACAATGCGCAGGTTTGCCACGACACCAAAATTCAATGTAGGGTAGATCCCCGTGCGGCGTTAGCTGGAACATAGACGCCAAAGTAGCAAGCGCATCAGCCATTTGATTTTCCTCGCGGGGAACATGATGGAAAGAGATCTCATCAAAGGTCTTAGCCAATTCCTTGATATAGGCTTTGTAGGGTATCAGCTTGGGATCTCTAGTTTCCCATTCCCCTCTCAGCTGATGGATTACCAACGCTGAGTCGCCGTATACCTTGAGTAGTTTGACATTGGAGTCAATTGCTGCCTGGACGGCTAGGGCACATGCTTCATATTCGGCCATGTTGTTGGTGCAGTCGAATCCTAGCCTGGCTGTGAAAGGTACACATTGATTGTCCGGAGAGACCAATACTGCCCCAACGCCATGGCCTAGAATGTTTGACGCTCCGTCAAACCATACGGCCCATTTGTCCCGATCTTCGTCCAATTTTTCCTCAAACAAGGCCATGATGTCCTCATCCGGGAATTCAGGATGCATGGGCTGATAGTCGTTAAGAGGCTGTTGAGCCAAATAATCTGCTAAGGCGCTTCCTTTTATCGCCTTTTGGGTGACGTAGACTATGTCAAACTCGGATAGCAGGACTTGCCACCGGGCGATTCGTCCCGTGAGAGCTGGCTTTTCAAAGATGTACTTAACCGGGTCCATCTTGGATATCAACCAGGTAGTATGGCTCCGCATGTACTGCCTTAGGCGATGGGATGCCCATACTAAAGCACAACACGTTCTTTCGAGCAAGGAGTAGTTCATTTCACAGGTCGTGAACTTCTTACTTAGGTAGTAAACAACGCGCTCTTTCTTTCCGGATTCGTCATGTTGCCCCAACATACACCCCATTGACTCGTCTAAGATTGTCATGTACAAGATGAGAGGCCTTCCAGGTACTGGTGGCATAAGCACGGGAGGATTCATAAGGCACTTCTTGATCCTTCCAAAAGCTTCTTGGCAATCCTCATTCCAGCGATCAGTTTGGTTTTTGCGTAAGAGTTTGAACAACGGCTCACAAATGGCGGTGAGCTGCGATATGAATCTGGCAATATAATTCAAGCGTCCCAGGAAGCCCCGGACTTGCCTCTCAGTACGGGGTTCTGGCATCTCAAGGATGGCCTTCACCTTTTCGGGGTCTACCTCTATTCCTTTCTGGCTCACGATGAAACCAAGCAATTTCCCTGATTTGACCCCAAAGGTACACTTGGCGGGGTTCAACCTTAATTGATATTTCTTAAGCCTTTCGAACAACTTCCGCAGGTTGACAAGGTGTTCTTCCTCGGATTTAGATTTAGCAATTATGTCGTCCACGTAGACCTCGATCTCTTGATGCATCATATCATGGAACAAATCTACCATGGCCCGTTGATAAGTTGCCCCGGCATTCTTGAGTCCAAAGGACATCACCTTGTAACAGAACGTCCCCCACAGGGTGACGAAGGTAGTCTTTTCCATATCCTCTGGCGCCATCTTTATCTGATTGTAGCTGGAGAAACCGTCCATGAAGGAAAATAAAGCGAAATTGGTCGTGTTATCCACGAGGATATCGATGTGTGGCAAAGGAAAATTGTCCTTGGAATGGCCCGATTCAGGTCCCGATAATCCACACACATTCGTACTTTCCCATCTTTCTTAGGGACTGGTACAATGTTGGCAACCCATTCTGGATACCGAGCGACGGCCAGAAAACCAGCGTCAAATTGCTTCTTCACTTCTTCTTTTATCTTCAAGAATGTTTCGGGCTTCATCCTTCTCAGTTTCTGCTTTACCGAGGAACACTCGGGATTTAGAGGTAATCGGTGTTGTACAATGTCAGAACTCAAACTGGGCATATCTTGGTATGACCAAGCAAAGATGTCTTGGTAGTCTTTTAGCAGGATTATTAATTCTTCACGGATAGGTGCGGTAATACCTGTGCCTATCTTTACTTCCCTTTTTCCACTGCCAATTCCCAAGTCTACTAGTTCTGTTTCTTCTTGATGAGGCCCCATTTCTTGGTCCTCATGGGCGACCATCCTTTCTAATTCTGGGGGAAGTCCCACATCCTCGTTCCCTTCATCTTCCGTTTGATTCGTTTCTTGCTCGAAGTTGATAAGCGGGTCCCAGGTATTAGTACCTTCGGGGGACTCGTCATCGGATCTGCCGTTTCAGAAATAAAGAAGTAAACATGCAAATGAATGAGAATGGGTAGAGACGTAGGAACAGATGAAGAAAGATCCTTGTATTATAAATTCAAAAACAAAAGACACAAAGCCTTAACAAAAGGAAAAACTCTAAAGCCTAGGCCCAACTATAGAGCTTTTAAAACCGTAAAGGTT
This sequence comes from Glycine soja, assembly GCF_004193775.1. NCBI lineage: Eukaryota > Viridiplantae > Streptophyta > Magnoliopsida > Fabales > Fabaceae > Glycine > Glycine soja. The sequence goes on from NC_041006.1 coordinate 20,139,170, forward strand.
TACATTATGCTCGTTGCGTAAATGCCGGGGCGTTCCTCCACTCGCCAATTTCCCAGGTGGAAATCAGGAGGGCATGGTCGTACCAAATCCAATGTACTTGGAACATCATCCTCGTATACCGCGACCACTTGACCTTCGTCTCCCAGACCCGCGCTTATAAAGCTTCTACTTATGTGGCAGGGCGGGCTTCCTTCACTTTCTTGTCTCAACCGCGAGCTTTGACCACCGCTCTTTCTTCCCGCGATGCTTCTCTTTATATCCGCCTGAGTGGGTTTATAGCCTAAACCATATTTCCCACGATTTCCTTTGGCATTTATCAGGCTAGTTATGTCGCTGTTGTCTTTGCCTAAACCCATTCCGGGTTCGTAACCGTTCCCCAACATAACTCGGGCCATCATTACTGCTGCATCGGACAGGCAAGCTTGCCCAGAGAAGGAGTCCACGGAGGAAATGCTTACCACCTCCAAAGACTGGAAAGCGGTTTCTAATGACTCCTCTACGGCTTCCACATAAGGCATAGAGGATGGGCAGCTCACCAAGATGTCTTCCTCGCCTGATACGATGACCAGATGCCCTTCCACTACGAATTTCAACTTTTGGTGGAGTGTTGAGGGAACAACTCCTACTGAGTGGATCCACGGGCGCCCCAACAGACAGCTGTAGGGGGGGTTAATATCCATTATTTGGAAGGTAACTTGACAGGTGTGAGGGCCTATCTGTACTGGGAGGTCGATCTCTCCCCTAACCTCTCGGCGGGTGCCGTCGAAGGCACGAACCACCATTGAACTTGGCTTTAAGTGGGAGGCATTGAATGGTAATTTCTCCAAAGTGCTCTTAGGCATCACGTTTAAACTGGAACCATTATCGATGAGCACTTTGGCTACGATATGGTCCATACACTTGACTGATACGTGCAAAGCTTTATTATGCCCTCTCCCCTCGGCGGGGATCTCTTCTTCGGCGAAGGCGAGATAGTTGTTGGCAGTGATATTATTGACCAGCCCTCCGAAACCTTCTACCGAGATATCTTGGGCCATGTGGGCCTCGTTCAAAACCTTCACTAGCAGAGCCCGATGAGGCTCGGAGCTCATGAGTAACTCCAACAGCGAGACTCTGGCCGGAGTTTTGTTGAGCTGTTCGATAACCTTGAATTCGCTCTGCTGAATTATACGGAGGAACTCGCTGGCTTCCTCTAGCGACACCTCCTTTTTACCATCCTTTTTCTCCGGAAGGCCTTTTGCCGGAATATCTTTATTCGAAGCGTGGGGTGCTTCGCCATCTTGTTCCTCCCCCACTTTTCCTTTTCCCTTGACGTCCGCGGGTTGGACTGGTAGGTCTGGAGGCGCGAACACACGACCACTACGGGTCACACCACTCAGTCCCGTGATATTTGTTACTTTAGCCGACAACGAGCTGACGTCGGTGGCTTCTTCTTCCTTCTCCCTCGGAGGTGTATATCTCCATGGTACTGCGTGGCTATTTTGGTATGGGAAAGGAAAAGGTCTAGTTGCTAAGGGGTGTCCGGGCTTTTGCGAAGCTATGCCCTTGGTGAAGTATATCACCAAGGGTTTGGGCCTCGCAACACCGCTCCCATCCGCGGACTGCATGCATATATGCTGCTCTTCTCTTCCTTCACTGCCAACTTCCAGTCGACCTTGATCTATCATTTGCTGTAACAATTCCTCTACTCCCAAACATGTTTCCATGTCATGCAGCTCGCCGGAATGCAGTAAACAGGAATCCTCCTTACGCCCACTACGAGGAATCACACCTCCCTTTTGTAGGGCCTCAAAGATAAACCTCCTAGGGGTTGCCATATCCTTTAAAGGTTTAGACCTGCGCGGCCTATCGGACTCAACCGCGTTAACCGCTCCCCCTCCATGATTGGCGAGTGGGTTGGTTCTCACATTGGGCCGATCCTCTTGGAAAGTCAGCCATCCAGCATCTATTAAATGTTGGACCTTGTACTTAAGGGCCAAGCATTTTTCAACGGAATGCCCCGAGACACCCCCATGGTACTTGCAAGTTGCGTTAGGGTCATACCACTTTGGGAAAGGGGGTTGGAGGACCTTTCCGGGAGTTACCACAACCAAATGGTTGGCGATGAGGGACGGCAAGAGGTCTTCGTACGTCATTGGGAGTGGGGTGAATTCTTGAAATGGCCTCGGAGGGAAGTTCCTTGTTGTGTTGGAATTACCGGCCGGGCGAGTTGTGTTCGGAGTTGGAACTTCGGGAGCTTCCCTCTGGGTGGGTGCCTTAGGCTGCACAAGTGCTGAACTAGAGGCGTTCCCGGTATGAGCCGAGAAGCTCGGGTGATGTTGCGCGTACTGATGGGTACCATGAGGTGTCTGCGGGGGCTTGACCCATGCGGGCATTGAAGAGACGGCATGGGCATCTCCTTCCTTCCTTTTTGCCCCTGTTGCCCTGATTCTTTTGGCATTCGCACTTGTGGAGGAAACGTAATCGAACTTTCCTCTTTTCAACCCTACCTCGATTCTTTCCCCGGCGAACACTAGGTCCGCGAAGCTGGACGGCATGTAACCTACTAGCTTCTCATAGTAGAACACTGGCAAAGTGTCTACCATCATGGTGATCATCTCTCTCTCAACCATGGGAGGAGCTACTTGTGCCGCCAGGTCTCTCCACCGTTGTGCGTATTCTTTAAAGGTTTCACCCTCTTTCTTGAACATATTCTGCAGCTGAGTGCGATCGGGAGCCATATCGGAATTATACTGGTATTGCCTTAGGAAGGCAGTAATCAGATCCTTCCAAGTACGGATACGGGAAGCTTCTAAATTAGTGTACCAAACTACCACGGCTCCGGCCAAGCTATCTTGAAAAAAGTGTATTAATAGCTTTTCATCCCTAGAGTGTGCGCCCATCTTGCGACAGTGCATCTTGAGATGGTTTTTGGGACAAGTCATCCCTTTATACTTGTCGAAGTCCGGCACTTTGAACTTCGGGGGAATAACAACATCGGGTACCAAGCAAAGATCCGTCATGTCTGCAAACGGATAGTCCCCAAATCCTTCCACGGCTCTCAATCTTTCCTCGAGGAGATCGAGCTTCCTCCTTTCTTCAGTTGCCGGGGGCGGTCCTTCCATGGACAAAACTATTGGTTGTGTCGTGATGTTGGGTTGAGGCAACGTGCTGGGTGCCGGCCCTTCGGGGATCGGGGGATAGAACTCGACATCCCTTCGAGCATAGTCTTGAGGGTCTTTGTGGACCTCGTCGGGCTGTTGAGGAGGCTCTCTTTCAAGGACGGGAGAAGCAATATGGCCCGCATCGTCTTGCAAGACGGGTGGTGAGTAGTTGGGCGGCAATCCATAAGGGTAAGCCGCTCGGTTGTATCCCAGGTGAGGGCTGCCATCGTGCCCCAGTGTGTCCCTTCCCCGTCCTACTATGTTTGAGGGAGGATGGTGCGCAGTTGCCAAGAGAGTTGGGTCTGCTTCGGCAGCCGAACTGACAGCGGCAGCGGTGGCCGCGTTTTTCTCCATGAGCTGCCTCATTCCTAACATGGCCTCCATCATGGAGGCCATCTGTTCTTTCATAGCCGACATGTCGGCTTTCATCTATTCCTGTGTCTCCTCTTGATCACCCATCGTTCTAGATTTGGATCTGGTGCAATAGGGATGCCTTGTGGCGCGTTTAGTTATGGTGTTTTTCCCTAAAAAACCAAACGTGAGGAGTGGGTAAAGAAAGAATGCATGCTAGAGATAAAATGTAGGAGTGATTTGATTCGCACAAGCTTTTTGGAGTAGAAACATGGGACCAACTCATTTTATTTCAAAAAGTTGTATCTAGTCAAGGTCTGAGAGACCATACAAGTTTCCTAGCGATTTCTAATTATGTGGGCCATTAAGTCTATCATATGTTGACAATAGCTGAGAAGCCCATGAATTTCTTTGGGGGCGGAGTAGGTATCCGCCATCGCCTTGGCCTTGGCTAACAATCGGGGAAGTTCCTGACTCCCGTTCAAGGTAAGAGCAAACCGATCCATCCACATGGTTGCCTCTTGGTGTAAAGAGTCGATCACCCTTCCTCTAGCCTCTTTTTCCGCGTATACTTGGGCATACTCATCCGCGATCCTATGCTCGTGGGCCGTGGCTAGACCTAACTCTTCTTGGTACTTGGCGATGATAGCTAGCATGTTGGTCTCCGTCTCGCATAAACGCTGAGACAAGCTTCTTTTGGACCTTGAACAGGCAACTAACTCCTCTTTCAAAACCATGCTATGTGCTCGCGATTGGTCCCTCTCTTCCCTTCGCAGCTTGAGTTCATTGTTGCTACCCCACAGAGCTCCGCGAAATTTGTTCCGGCCATACTCTTCCTTGCGAGCCCTCTTGGTCTCTTGTTCAAGGGCTCTTGCGGTAGTTGCATTCTCTTCCCGTAATCCGGCACACTCCTTCCGGATGTGTGTAGCGGCCAACTTGAACTTCTCCTTGGCAAGTTTCGCCTTTCCTAACTCGCTTTTGAGAGCTTGGACTTCCTCGTCTTCTTCCGGTGCTTCAAAACTCTCTTCGCTGACGACTTTTAACTTGGCGAGCCAATCCAAACCTCGTATATGAACTTTCAGCCATTCATGGTAACCACCAATGGCGCCATTACGAATGCCCCTAAGTTCTTGATCTTTCCTTAACGGGGTTTCCCATGCCTTATGGATTCTTTGTATAGCCTTGAAATTTTGTGCGCCGAAATCCCTCACAAGGAAAAGGAGACATGCTTTCTTCCATCGGTGCTCCCCTCATGGGGTACCCTAGTTGTCTTATAGCGAGCGCAGGATTGTAGTTAATACAACCCCTCGTTCCTATCAGCGGAATGTTTGGGTACCCTCCACATGAGAAAAGGACTCCCTCCTTTCCTTCCTTCCATCGAGGGAACCAATTGATTGTTCTACCTCCTATCCCGGCCAAAAGCTGGTCCCAATCTATTCTCCTCTTTTCAATACACGAGCGATGGCTCAGGAGAGGACATGGATGCCTTGTGTCTTGCTGGAACAAGTGTGAAACCAACCAAACACAGAGGGCGGGCAAGCAACAGATGATCCGTGCGCTACTCTTTTCGCACCTTCGGTCAAATGTGTCAAATAAATCTGCCAGGACAGCTACCACCGGACTTTCCTTGCTATGGTGGTATGCAAGGAAAGCGTCGATTGCTGCTAGGTCCACCAAACCATCCACGTTTGGAAAGAGGACGACCCCAAAAATTAGCAAAGCTAACACATCCATAAACGGGATCCAATCTCCTTGATTGGCCATACCCCTCGCCTTGTCTTCTAGGTACTTTCGTGGTAGGCCCGCTATGCCGTTTCGAGTCTGTTTTATGCGGTCTAAACCTCTTGCTGAATCCTTGACCACAGTTGCAATTCTGCTCAAAGAGGGGAGACACCCGGAGGAGAGATATGGTTTTCTTCCCCCGAGAGGACATCCTAGAATTTCCTCAAATTCTTCAATGGTTGGTACCAATTGGAAGTCTCCGAACGTGAAGCATCTCAAAGACTGGTCGCAGTATTGGGTGAGTGATGCAATGGCTTCTATGGATATCTCTGCTATGGTCAACTCTAAGATCTTTCCGTAAATCTTGCGGAAGGCTTGCATCTGGAGAGGTTCCATCAACCGCCCTAATTCCTTGATGCTGGTGGTATCTAGGCCTTTAACCTTGACTAGGTAAAACCTCTTGCCGGTTTGATTTGTCCCCATGCTTACTAAAGTGAGACAAAAAGCTGGTGCAAATCAAAACTCCGATATCTCATGGGTGGGATGGATGAATGCATGAAGGAATGCATATGACACAGCTGTATTTTAAGAATGCGGGTGCCCGGGACATTGTCTCCTTTTTAGACACAACGTCTAGGGGTAGCAAAGTGCCCCAACGTATGTATTTAAAACGGTGACCCGGACCTTCCATTGATTTGTCTATAGAGGGGATCAAGACAGAACCCCTATGCATATGCAAAAGGCGCAATAGCATGACAATATCCACTGAACATAAACAAAAGGGTATATGATATTTATGCATGGCAGTGTGAAAAATGGCACGCAGCGTGTTTGCTCTGTGCCCCTATTTAAGGGACCTATAAGGGAGAGAACTAACTAGGCATTTAGTGATAACCCCCAAGGTAGTCATATCTCTTTTGATAGTTTCTAGAGGTATCATTCTCTTTGAAGAACATATTGCAGCAGTAGGGACTACTAGCAACAATAAGTTTTCAAAGAGAAAAGCTCTAGATGAGGGTTCACTGTAATCAAGCAAGTCGGAGACCTAGCATGATCACAGATTCACCTCCACTCCTTATGTTCCCATGAACCCGGGTATAGGGCCCTTTTTCACTCACAGTGTGTGCAAATAGTGTTGGTGTTTGCGTGCATCAAATGAATAAATATTTACTTCATGCATACATTTTAAAACGCACTAAAAGCAACAAAGAGTTTATATACACAAGAACATAATGAAGGGAAACCAACAAAGGGGTAAGTCACGGTAAAACATTGCACAAGATTAAATGGTCTAACTCTCTAAAAACAGTCCCCAGTGGAGTCGCCAACTGTCGCAACCTACCCTTCGGCGGGAGGGCGACGCGAGACTCGCGGGATGCGTGTTCCACGAAAGGAATACGCGCGGAGTCGCCACCAACGTTTATTTGAGGAAAACGTCGGAAAAACCGGAAAAGACGCGATCTACGAACTTTTAAGTGAAAGGTTCGGGAGTTGTATTTACGCACGGGGAAGGTATTAGCACCCCACACGTCCGTCCCAAGGGACGGCAGCCTTTAATCGAATGTTCCCTTTTTATGTCTTTATATCCTTTATACCCTTTTTATATTTTTTTCTCTTTTTGTGGTCGACAAGGGTGTTTCCCTTTGCTCCTACGTATTCCTCAATTGCGATGAGGAAATCAGACCTACGTAGTTCTTTTTTATCAAGTGATTCTTTTTACTTAAAAGGTGATCATTTTAAGGCGTTGGACCTTGAAAACGATCCATTTACTTAGTAAGAAATTGAAATGACAAACTTCAAAAACCTATTTTTATGGACGAGCTTGACTAGGCGAGTTGATTTTAGCCTTAGTTTCACTTTAGTTATTAGTCAATTCGATTAAGAATGAGAAATCCCAAAGAGAAAACGTCCGATTGATTTTTCGCTTTATTTTACTAAAAGACGTTATTTTTTATTATTATATTATTACTTTACCTCTTTTTGATTTCCAACGTGGTTACGGCATGATCGAACGGTCGGAATTCATTTTAACCGAAGTTAATGGATAATACAATTCAAGCGATCGGTGGAAATTTATTTTATTTTTAGGTTAAGCGAGAAATGACTTAAATAAAATGGCTTAAGCACGTCAAAAGGGGGTATAAAAAGTAAATAAAACGAGAATAAAAATACACGAAACACAATGTGGACCACCACGGGTACATAGAATGAATCGAAAAGCTTGGTTCGAGGTACTTACCCGTTGAAGATCGAAGAACGATGAAGAACGAATGAAGAACATCGAAGAACGGTCGAAACCTTCGCGAAATTCCTTACGGAAACGTTTCGGAAGCGCCTCGGCTTAGATTTTCTTCGCGGAAACAATTTTTCCAAGCAAATTCGAAAGAGAGAGAAGTGCCTAAGGGGCTGAACCCTTTTCTTCTTCACTTCCTCCCCTATTTATAGCAAAATAGGGGAGATGCTTGCCGCCCAGCTCGCCCAGGCGAGCAGGGTTGCTTCCTCCAGAAGCAACAGCCTTCTGGAGGGCCCAAGTGGGCCTGGTTGCTATTTGCACCCCCATTTTTACTAAGTACACCCCCCTCTGCTTTTTTTGGTGATTCTTTTTTTCGTAAAGTTATGGAAACTTACGAATTTCGTAACGATACTTGTTTTCTTTCCGTAATGTTACGGAACCTTGTGGATTACATAATCATCCCCTTTTTGACTTACGAAATGTTACGAAACCTCACTAATTGTGCAACGATGCTTCTATTTGATTTCCGGTGTGTCACGGAACCTTACGGATTTGTGCATCAATATTTTCTTTTGTTTTCCGGCATGTCCCAGAATTTCACAAATTGCCTAATGATGGGTGCCAAGCACCTTACAAGGACCAAACAAAAGTCGCATGTCATCAAGCAAAGGTCCCCGGACGAAATTAGGGTATGACACACATTTTAGTGAAAGAATTACGTAGGTTTGAGTTCCTCATCACAAATTGAGGATACGTAGGAGCAAAAGCCTCGCTTTTCTCGACTGCCCCACACTTTTTGCTATTGTGACCTGTGAGTCTGATGACATGCAGAGATACCCAAGTGGTTATCCGCAGAAACGATTTCTGTTAATCCTAACCCGTGAAGTTAGGTGGCATGCGGAGATACCCAAGTGGTTATCCGTATAAACACGCTTTCGATATCCGTCAGACTCAGAGTCCGGTAGCATGCAGAGACTAACATCGTCTTCTGCACCCTTTGTCAATCAGGGGCAAGCAAACCTGTTGACACGCGGAGACTTACGTCATCTTCTGCACCTTTGTCATCCTGACCTGTGAAGTCAGGTGACATGCAGAGATACCCAAGCAGTTATCCATACAAACGGTTTCTATCATCCTGACCCGTGAAGTCAGGTGACATGCGGAGATACCCAAGTGGTTATCCGCACAGACAATTTCTATTAATCCTAACCCGAGAAGTTAGGTGGCAGGCGGAGATATCCAAGTGGTTATCCGTATAAACACGCTTTCGCTATCCGTCAGACTCAGAGTCCGGTAGCCTGCAGAGACTAACGTCGTCTTCTGCACCCTTTGTCAATCAGGGGCAAGCAAACCCATTGACACGCGGAGACTTACGACATCTTCTGCACCTTTGTCATCCTGACCCGTGAAGTCAGGTGACATGCGGAGATACACAAGCGGTTATATGTACAAACGGTTTCTGTCATCCTGACCCGTGAAGTCAGGTGACATGCGGAGATGCCCAAGTGGTTATCCGCACAAACAATTTATGTCATTCTGACCTGTGAAGTCAGGTGGCAGGCGAAGATACCCAAGTGGTTATCCGTATAAACACTCTTTCGCTATCCGACAGACTCAAAGTCCGGTAGCATGCAGAGACTAACGTCGTCTTCTGCACTTCTGTTAATCCTGACCCGTGAAGTCAAGTGACATGCGGAGATACCCAAGCGGTTATCCGTACAAATGATTTTTGTTGACCCTGACCCGAGAAGTCAGGTGCCAGGCGGGGGTACCATATGGTTATCCGCACCTTTCGTCAACCAGGGGCAAACGAGCCCGTTAACACGCAAAGACTAACATTGTCTTCTGCACCTTTTGTCATCCAGAGACAGTGAGTCAGGTGGCAGGCGGAGATACCTTATGGTTATCCGCACCTTTCGTCAACCAAGGCGAACGAGTTCGATGGTATCAGGATGATGTTGGTCATTCGATTCTGATTATTTTCAAAATTTTTGCAGGTTTTTACTCTGGTCATTCGGAGACATTCAAGCTCGATGACGCACGAGATTCTTCCCTGTTGGGCGGGGACGGTCAAGTTCGATAGCGTGTGGAAACGTTGGGGTTATCCCATTTTATCGCTTTCAAGACACCGAAGTTTTGTTGACGCTTCTGATGCCTTTTCTTTTCTTTCTAAATGACAGGTCCCGCTGGTTGGGATATTGATCGGCCGAATGATGTTCTGCTCGAACAAAATTAGTGTCTTATCTTTACTTCGCTTTTATCTCCAATAAAAGATAAGTAAAGAGGGGCAACTGTCATACCCTAATTTCGTCCGGGGACCATTGTTTGTTGGCATGCGACTTTCGCTTGACCACCTCAAAATGTTTAAACACCCATCGTTATGTAATTTGTAAAGTTTCGCAACATTCCGGAAGGGAAAAACAAGCATTGTTGCGCAATCCGTGAAGTTTCGCAACATTCCGGGAGTCAAAAAGAGCATCGTTGCGTAATCCGTAAAGTTTCGCAAACATTCCGGAAAGAAAATGGATGTCGTTACGTAATCCGTAAAGTTCCGTAACGTTTCGAAAAGGAATCAACAAAAAAAACACAAAAGGGGGTGTATTTAGTAAAAAAAAGGGTGCAAATAACAATCAGACCCACTTGGGCCTTCCAGAGGGTTCCAACAGAAGGCGGTGCCTTTTGGTGGAAGTAACCCTGCTCGCCTGGGCGAGCTGGGCAGCAACCACCTCCCTCTTTTCTCCTATAAATAGGGGAAAGAGGGCAGAGTAAATGGTTCAGCCCTTCTGGTATTAGAGGATTCTCTCGAAATTTGTGAGGAAAATTGTTTCCGTGGAAAAAATCCAAGCCGAGGTGCTTCCATAACGCTTCTGAGACGTTTTCATGAGCGATTTCGTGAAGATTCTTCACTGTTCTTCATCGTTCTTCGTTCGTTCTTCATCGTTCTTCGGTCTTCAACCGATAAGTTCTCGAAATCGAATCTTTCAATTCATTCTATGCACCCTTAGTGGTCCCTACTTGTTTTGCATACTTTTATTTTCATTTCGTTTGTTTTTCGTACCCCCTTTTAACGTGCTTTAACCATTTATTTAAGCCGCTTTCTCACCTAATAAATGATAAAATGAATTTCAACCAATCATTTGAGTTGTAATCTCATTTAATCATTGTTAAAATAAAATCCAACCGATCGTTCACGTTGTAATCTCGGTTAAATCGAAAAGGGAAAAATAATAATAAAATAATAAAAAATATATTTGAATAAAATAATCAAAAAAATCAATCGGACGTTTTTCTTTGGGAATTTCCTTAAATGAATTAACTAATAACCAAGGTGAAATTAAATCTAAAATCAACTCACAAATCAAGCTTTGTCCGCAAAAATCACTAAAAACCGTTTTAAGATCCAACACCTTAAATGGTCCTCTTTACTTTTATTGGTTGACATGAACCGTTCAAAAGCATAAAAATCAATGTGTAATTTTTCCGCTTTTGTCAATCACCCCAAGAGATCGTTAATGGTCCAATGCCTTAACGTTTCTCTCTTTCAAAATCAAAAGATCATTTAATGGTCCAACGCCTTAAATGACCTTTTGTTCGGTTAAAATATATCTTGCGAAAAAAGATAAACACAACTTAACCAATGTTTAGTTCTGAAAGAACTACGTAGGTCTGATTTCCTCCTTGCAATTGAGGATACGTAGGAGCAAGGGAAACACCCTTGTCGACCCCAAAAAAATAAAAAATATAAGAAGCATAAAAACACAAAAAGACATAAAAAAGGGAAAATAAAACATTTTGAAGTCATATTAAAGGTTGTCGTCCTTTGTGACAGACGTGTGGGATGCTAATACCTTCCCCGTGCGTAAAAAAAACTCCCGAACCTTTCACGATTAAAGTTCGTAGACCACACCCTTTCCGGTTTTTCCGACGTTTTCCTCGAATAAACGTTGGTGGCGACTCCACGCATTTTCCTTTCTTGGAAGACGCACCAGTGAGCCTCGCGTCGCCCTCCTGTCGAAGGGTAGGTTGCGACAATACCACTAAACATAATCCATATGTTTTGGCGGACGTTAAGTTTTTCAAACTAAGGGTTATCTGAGCCCTAAGTCAGCATAACTGAAGAGATGGAAACCATATCCAAGCAGTTTGAAGAGCTTGATGTTTGAGGAAAAGTTACTCTAAAGAGTAAACTTCGTGAAATTGCTTACCCTGATGTAAACTCTATGTGTGCTCCTCCAGAAAAGGTCAAAACAAAATGATGTAGCTCCATGTGGAGCTTGTAGGCCTTGGATCGTCTTCATCAATGGAGTCATTTGCTTCTTGAAGATCAGTGGCAGCGGAATGGAGAAGAAAGAAAGATGATTGGAGACCCCACTTCAAGGAGAAGATGAGTCAAGAACAAGCTCACCACCATAGGAAGCCATGGATAAGAGCTTGAAGGTATGAGAAGATGAGTGGAGGGTGTAACGACTCGCCTCATCGATACGATATCAACACTCTAACATGCGGTAATTTCAATTTTTATAAAAAGAACTCCCTTAATTTTTTGCTTATGAAAATAGAAGTGATTTTGTCACAACATAAATTCATCCAGCAACACGCCATTACTTAAGTGAATATGCATAATTACATAGAAATAGTAACTCAGTACACGTCATACACATAAACAAAAATTAAAGTTGTTCATAAGTATAATTAAAATCCAAGTTTTACATCTTTAGCCCAACAAAATAAAACTTAAAACCAGCTACAGAGGAGTTGATTACAAAACACAACTCTCTCCCAAAAATAATTCCAACGTCATCACGTCAGCTCGACAGCTCCTCACCAGAAGTTCACTTCCTGCACCCTGCCATTGTCATTCTGCTCCCACAAACAATGTCCGTGATCATCACAAGTATCAACCACACGATACAAAATTGCAAGGGTGAGTTCATTATAAAAACAACCAATACCAATTCCAAATAACCACAATTAGCAAGGATCATAGGAAAACATGGTGAGCATACACGACATTCATTATTCAACACTCATATCCAACAAATATTCATCATCCACATCCAACAATTACTCATCATCCATCCATGGACCCAATCAAGATTGCACAGAATGATGCATGCACCTGACTCAACACTCAGATGCAATGTGGTACGTACCATCAACCAATACCAAGGAAATAGCCTAAGCGTGTCTGCATGACACTCTCGCTTAAGAAAACTAGGCAGTAAGTGTCGAGGCCACCCTGTCGCGCAAGGCAACTCCCCCCCCCCCATGGTGATCAGCCTGAGTCTTAAGGGAGTTCCAAACCGAGTGACACACCCCCTAGTACAAGTATTCCTCCACATAAGGAACTACAAGTACTTACTGGCAAAGTTTATACTATTTCCTATGTCATATGAGGCATGAAACATGGGCACCATCAAGTGCAATGACCATGGACGAAATTAAAGCGCCTAAGCATCCCCTCAGAAATGCTTAAATTCTTTAACCACTCTATTTTCGCCCACCAGGGACATCCGATAAGGTCAGTGCACCCCCCCCCCCCCCCCATGAACATACACAACATACAACGTATGAACGTGGGCACCATCAAGTACAATGACCATGGATGAATTAAAGTGCCTAAGCATCCCCTCAAAAATGCTTAAATTCTTTAACCACTATATTTTTCCCCACCAGGGACATCCGACAAGGTCAGTGCACCCCCCCCCCCCCACGAACATACCCAGCATCCAACGTATGAAACGTGGCCAAAAGCTAGTGCCAAAGACCCTGGAAGGTCAGTGCACAGTGCCCCCCACGAACATACACAACATACACATGCAAATGCATCAATCAACATTCCATTTTCATGTCATTCTCAACATAAATATCATCTCATCTCAATGACATTATCAATAACAACAACAACCTCATTGTATATTCACATATTCATCAATAATAACAATTCATGTTGACATGGTCTTTATTAACAACATCATCTCAAATCAATATCACCATTATCAATTAAAATCCTCAATAGCAACATCAACAACAAATCGCATTTTACACACACACACACACACAGATATATATATATATATATATATATATATATATATATATATATATATATATATATCGCATCCTATTCGTCAAAACATAATTCCTCCTGAAAAACCAGCATGCATATCAATAAAAAATTTTATCGCATCCCATTAGTTAAAAACATAATTTTCTTGAAAGAAAAATCAGCATGCAATAGGGACAGGCAGATATCCTCACAGCTAGGTTCCCTGACCCTAACAATGGTGTTAAAATGGTAAATTTTATAATAAACTCCCCTCACCTATCGTGAACTACCCCACGGGTTCCTCGTCACGTCGCTTGAAGATTCCATTTCATCCATGCTCATTGATTCCACGCAAGCCTCTACCATGCCAAAACGAAGGAGACTTAATATGGATTTCAGAAAACAAAGCTAACAACAATGCTCTAGGTCAAACACCCACGTTACTTAATGAAAGAGCTGAGAGCATTTCGGGTTTTTACAAAGGGATATCATTTGGAAATTCCGACCACGCCAATGTGACCGGGGTTCAGTGTAGGTTACGAAAATAACATGCATTTCATGAAAAGATAACGTTTACAAAGTCTCTTTCTCTAGGGTTTTTCAAAGGAAACCTAAAACATGCAATGACGGTTCCAAAGTCAGAAAGATACAAAGACCAGCTGAAACTAACAAGAAACAAGCGTAGAACCATGGCTACCTCGAAGGAAAATGAAAGGTCAGACTAGGGTTTCGTTCTCTACCGAAACCGTGAGCCAAGTTGGAAGATTTCGCTTCGGTTGAAGGGTTCCTCTCGGTGTGGGGTTGCAACGGAAAACAACAGTGGTTTGTGGTGGTTAATGGTGGCTGTGGGTGATGGAGAAAGTGCTTGGGACGTTAGAAATGGCTTTGGAAGAAAGAAAGAAGAAGAAATGGTGTTTTTCCTAAGCTACACGAAGGCAAAGGCTGAAAACGCTCAAGTGAGAAATGGTCTCGGACACGAAAACCTCCCGCACACTCCAGAAATCTTCTCAAAGATCCCAAAGGTCAGATCGTGGACAAGTGTCTTGTGAAGCTGAAGACCAAATTTTGCGAAGATCCAACGGTTAACAAAGGCTGAGCAGCGTTTTTACCGAGGCAGCTCATGTAGCTTCCTTAAGAAGCTTCATTAAGGGGCTTCCTCAAAAAGCTTCCTCGTGGCTTCTTTGAGAAGCTTTCTCAAGAGGCTTCTTTGAGAAGCTAGATCCTTTACCACTAACACCCTTTTAATAAATAAACTAACTTCTTTGAAAATAATTACGGATAAAATAACACAATAAATATAATCAAACATCAAACATAATTATTAATAATATATAGATATATATCAGGGTGTTATAGAGGGAGAAGGAGAAAAGGAGCACGAAATTTTATGCCACAAATGAGGTCTGAAATTTGAAGTGTAATTCTCAAATGATCAAAGTTGAAAAAATGCACACACAAAACCTTTATTTATAGCCTAAGTGTCACACAATATTGGAGGGAAATTTGAATTTCTATTCAAATTTCACTTGAATTTGAATTTGAATTGGTGGAGCCAAATTTGGAGCCAAAATTTAACTAATTATGATTAGTGAATTTTAGCTATGGTTCAACCCACTAATCTAAGATCAAGTCCAAGATTCTCCACTAAGTGTGCTTAGGTGTCATGAGGCATGTAAAGCATGAAAGACATACATAAAGTGTGACTATATAATGTGGCAATGGAGTGTAGCAAGCAAATACTCACCTCCCCCTTAAGATGGTCCAAAATTTGATTAGACTAGGATTCTCCCAATTCAATTAAATTTATCTCCCAACACACACACATCAAATAGTGTACTTATGCATGTGAAATTATAAAACTACTCCTAATACAAAAACTAGTCTAGGTGTCCTAAAATACAAGGGCTGAAAAATCCTACATTACTAGGGTACCCTCCCTACACTATGGAGCCCTAAATACAAGGCCCAAAAATAATGACACCTTAATCTAATATGTACAAAGATAAGTGGGCTCATACTTAGCCCATGGGCCCAAAATCTACCCTAAGGCTCATGAGAACCCTAGGGCCTTCTCTTGCATCTCTGACCCAATCTTTTTGGAGTCATCTATCCAATGCCCTTGGGGGGTAGGATTGCATCACAAAAGGTGCTCAAAAGAAACTGATGGCCAAACATCAAAGATCAACAAAGCATGATCCATCTTACTGGGTATGTTGATGCATTACATTCCATGCAAAATAGTGTTGGACAAGTGGCCTCAATAACTTAAGATTGGGGGTGAATTAAGTTTCAAAATTTTCCCACTAACAAACTTTAACCCCCTTTTAAATGATATATGATAGGCTCAGAATGCAGAAGAAGAAGAAGCAATCAATTTAATAAAGTTCTTTAAATTGCACAAAACAAAGTAAACTGCAATAAAATAACTGAGATAAAGGGAGAGAGAAATGCAAACTCAATTTATACTGGTTCGGCCATTTCCCGTGCCTACATCCAGTCCTCAAGCAACCCACTTGAGATTTTCCACTATCTTTGTAAATCCTTTACAATCTTTGAACATACCTTGGGATCCCTCACCCTTGTGTTCAATATTCTCACAATCCAAGAGACAAATAGTCTCTTTATTACAACTGAGTTTATGAGATGAACAGAAATATTTCTCTCCTTTAAAGTAGATGATACAAATTGAAGATCCAAGAATAATTCTCAATAGATTTGTAAGTGTTTGACCAATAGTTGTTTAGAGAGAATTTGACAATTAAGTTCTCTGAATAATCTCTCTCTTTTTCTTTTCGAAGTCAGACACACACACACACACACACACACACACACACATATATATATATAGACCTATTGTGCCTTTTCAAAATAGTTTAAAGAGATGTGTTTTTTAAAAAAGATTTTCTGAAATTTTCTCATTGGTAATTGATTACAGAATTCTTGAAATCGATTACACAGTTATATTGGGTCATGACTTTTCAAAGTATTTTCTGAAGTGTCGTTACTGGTAATCGATTACAGACATTTGGTAATCGATTACAAGATTTAAAATTCAAATTTCAAACCCCTTTTTGAAAAGCCCATTTGCAATCTTGTCTCTGGTAATCGATTACAATACCTGGTAATCGATTACCAGCGCCTTGAGTTGTTGAAAATAATTGTTGATGCCAAAACTTATCAACCAGTGTAAGATTCTTTTAACAAATAAACTAAGGCCTTATCTTTTTCTTGATCTTGTTTGCTTGACCTTGAATTAATCTTGAAGCAATCTCTGTTTGCTTAACCTTGAATGTTTCTTGAAGCAATCTTGTTTGCTTATTACTTTGACATCATCAAAAACTTGTATAGATACATTCACATTCTTCCCCTTTTTTATGATGACAATCATTATCAAGTAAATTCTTTTGGCATCATCAAAACCTGCATGATTCATAAATAGTAATTCTTCAGTCAAGCGTAATGCATCATCATCTGAACAACCAAAACCAAGAAGAAACATGCCGATGTTGGATCAATTTCATCCATACATTCATGATTCCATTGAAAACATTGTCAATATCAAACCTGATGGTAACTGTGGATATTTTGCAATTGTTGTCTTATTAGTATTGGTGAAGATTCATTGTCTTTGGTTCGTAACCATTAGCTTAAAGAACTTGTAAAATGGTCTGATGAGTATATCAACTTGTTTGGTGGCATAGACAGATTTAAGGAAATAAAGTGGTCCCTATTTGTTGATGGACATCCACGATATATGTAGTATTTTTTTGTTACATTTTGATGGATTAATTTTGTTTTAAATAAATGTAATTAATATTGTTACCTATAGGTTACCATGGATAAGTGGATGAATATAACCGACATGGGATATTGATTGCATCAAGGTATAATGTCATCCTTATTTCTCTTTCTCTCCAACAAAGCATGACTTTTTTTCCTTTTAGAAGTCAACCACCAAGAGAGTGTTGTGTACATCGTGTTATATGTATCGGTCATGTGTATAACAATCATTTTGTTCAGGTAAAATCATGATCATCATGTTTGTGTATTTTGTGTAATAAGATGTGTTCTGATAATTTGAATGTGTATGTCCCTATGTAACAAGTATTTCTAAGAGACGTTTGTCCCTTATCGCCAGTAGCTTTGTTATGGTCTACTCATTGTCATTATCAAGCAAAGCAATGGCCTACACCATATATTAGTAGAATGCAACAATATACAAATTTGATGAGGTTGAAAACAAACTTTGTTGATTTAGGGGAAGATTGAAACATTTACTTACTTTTAAGCCAATATTTATAACGTACATAGTTGTGAAATATATAGGGTTATCGTGTAATGTGATAATTAACATGTTTTAATCATATTAGAAAAAAAAACAAACGATATATTGTTTTTGTAACATATTGGTTTATTTAGGGTTATTTGGTTATTTAAATTGTATTAGGGTTTAGGGTTTAAGGTTGAGTGATTAATTAATTTGGTTTAGGGTTTAACATAATCTAGTTAGGTCAATAATTTAATATTCACATACTACATAAATGAAAATAAATAAGTAGCTTATCAAATAACACTAAATAATAAACATTGTCCAATCATATGGCATACATAATTCCTATAAAATATATACATTCCCTTGCGCAATCACACCCCTGGAGATCCTTAGGCACTCCTTGGTCACAGTGTATGCTTCAGTTCCTTCAGTGACTACTCTCATGTTGATCAAGCGTTCCAACCTTTCTGTTATTGCTTGGCAAGCCTCCTACGACATTGACAACAAGGTAAAAGGTAAACATTTAATGCATCACACATAAAATAACTAACAATCACTGAATTCAAAATATATTATACCATTGCATGTCGAGGCATGTCTACATGCTGGTGCAGGTGCAGGTGGTTGTGGCAAAGCCGCTATGGCCACTGGCTGCTGAGGAGGATCTAGTTCAATAAATGTATCATTGTGCACCACGGGTGGATGTCTAGGAGAATTCCCAGGTTGTGTCAGACTCATGAAGGGGTGAGATGATGCATGTAACGACCCGCCTCGTCGCTACGGTATCCACACTCTAATATTTGATAATTTCAATTTTTTTATATAAAAAGAACTCCCTTAATTTTTGCTTATGAAAATAGATGTGATTTTGTTACAACATAAATTCATCCAACAGCACGCCATTACTTAAGTGAATATGCATAATTACATAGAAACAATAATTCGGTACATGTCATACACATAATGAAAATTAAATATGTTCATATATATAATTAAAATTCCAGTTTTACATCTTTAACTCAACAAAATAAAACTTAAAAACCAACTACGGAGGAGTTGATTACAAAACACAACTCACTCCCAAAATAACGCCAACGTCATCACGTCGGCTCGGCGGCTCCTCACCAGAATCTTACTCCCTACACCCTGCCACTGTCATTCTGCTCCCACGAACAAGGTTCGTGATCATCACAGGTGTCAACCACACGATACAAAATTGCAAGGGTGAGTTTATTATAAAAGAACCAATACCAATTCCAAATAACCAAAATTAGCAAGGAACATAGGCAAACATGATGAGCATACACAACAATCATTATTCAACACTCATATCCAACAAATATTCATCATCCATCCATGGACTCAATCAAGACTGCACAGAATGATGCATGCACCTGACTCAACACTCAGATGCAATGTGGTACGTACCAACAACAACCAAACCTCAGGAAATAGCCTAAGCGTGTCCACACGACACTCTCACTTAGGGAACTGTGCTGAGTTTGTCGAGACCACCCGGTTGTGCACGTAACAGCCCCCCTCCCATAGGTGATCAGCCTGGGAGCCTAAAGGTGTTCCCTACCAGGTGACAAGCCCCCTAGTACAAAGTACACTTGGCCACAGTTACTCTATTTCCTGTGTCGTATGAGCTATGATCACGGCCAAAAGTAAGTGCCAAAGACCATGGACCAATTAAAGCGCCTAAGCATCCCCTCAGAAATGCTTAGATTCTCTAACCACGCTAGTTACCCACGTCTGG
Organism: Glycine soja; assembly: GCF_004193775.1. Classification (NCBI taxonomy): domain Eukaryota; kingdom Viridiplantae; phylum Streptophyta; class Magnoliopsida; order Fabales; family Fabaceae; genus Glycine; species Glycine soja. Next base: position 20,158,700 of record NC_041006.1, read on the forward strand.
GCCATCCGACAAGGTCAGTGCACTCTACCCCCCATGACATACACTTCATACGATGTATGATCGTGGCCAAAAGCTAGTGCCAAAGACCCTGGAAGGTCAGTGCACAGTGCCCCCCACGATCATACACAACATCCAACGTATGAACGTGGCCAAAAGCTAGTGCCAAAGACCCTGAAAGGTCAGTGCACAATGCCCCCCACGAACATACACAACATGCACATGCCAATGCATTTCCAACATCAATCAACAAATCGTATTTCCATGTCATTCACAACATAAATATCATCTCATCTCAATGACGTTATCAACAACAACAACAACCTCATTTCATATTCACATATTCATCAATAATAACAATTCATGTAGACATGGTCTTTATTAACAACGTCATCTCAAATCAATATCAACATAATTATCATTATCATCACATATCAATTAAAATTCTCAATAGCAACATCAACAACAATTCAAACAAACACAACAATATCATTTCCACACACACGGTCTTCAAACAACACATTTCAAACAACCAAAACAATATCATTCATCACAATACATATATATATTTATCGCATCCCATTAGTTAAAACATAATTTTCTTTGAAGAAAAATCAGCATGCAACAGGGACAGGCAGATATCCTCATAGCTAGGTTCCCTGACCCTAACTATGGTGTTAAAACGGTAAATTTTATAATAAACTCCCCTTACCTATCGTGTGCTACCCCGCGGATTCCTCGTCGCGTCACTTGAAGATTCCTTTTTGTCCTTGCTCGTCGATTCCACACAAGCCTCTACTGTGCCAAAACAAAGGAGACTTATTATGGATTTCAGAAAACAAAGCTAGTAACAGTGCTCTGGGCCAAACACCCTCATCACTACATGAAAGAGCTGAGAGCATTTCGGGTTTTACAAAGGAACGCCATTTGAAAATTCCGACCACGCCAATGTGACCGGGGTTCAGTGTAGGTTACAAAAATAACATGCATTTCATGAAAGGATAACATTTACAAAGTCTCTTTCTCTAAGGTTTTTCAAAGGAAGCATAAGACATGCAATGGCGGTTCCAAAGGCAGAAAAGATTCAAAGACAAGATGAAACTAACAAGAAACAAGCATAGAACCATGGTTACCTCGAAAGAAAACGAAGGGTTAGATTAGGGTTTTCGTTCTCTACTGAAACCGCAAGCCAAGTTGAAAGATTCCGCTTCGGTTGAAGGGTTCCTCTCGGTGTGGGTTTTCAATGGAGAACAATGATGGTTTGTGGTGGCTAATGGTGGCTGTGGGTGATGGAGAAATTTCTTGGAACTTTAGAAATGGCTTTGGAAGAAAGAAAGAAGAAGAAATGACGTTTTTCCTAAGCTACACGAAAACAAAGGCTAAAATGCTTAAATAAGAGATGCTCTCGGGAACGGAAGCTTCTAGCACACTCCAGACATTTTCTCAAATATCCCAACAGTCAGATCATGGACAAGTGTCTTGTGAAGTTGCAGACCAAATTTCGAGAAGATCTAACGGTTAACGAAGGCTGGGCAGCGTTTTTACTGAGGCAGCTTCATGTAGCTTTCTCTAGAAGCTTCATTAAGAGGCTTCCTCCAAAAGCTTCATTAAGAGGCTTCTTCCAGAAGCTTCCTCGTGGCTTCTTTGAGAAGCTTTCTCAAGAGACTTCTTTGAGAAGCTAGATTCTTATCTATCCACACCCCTCTATTAACTAAATTAACCTCCTTAAAAATAATTACGGATGAAAATAACGCAACAAATAATCAAACATCAAACATAATTACTAATAATATATATATATATATATATATATATATATATATATATATATATATATATATATATATATATATATATATATATATATATATCAGGGTGTTACAATGCAATCCTACCCCGCAAGGGCATTGGATAGAAGACTCCAAGTAGATTGTGCCAGAGATCCAAGGGAAGGCCCTAGGATTCTCATGAGCCTTAGGATAGATTTCGAGCCCATGGGCTAAGTATGTGATGAGAATCCTGAAACTGGCCAAATACAGGCTAAAGGCCCAAGTGGAGAAGGACGAAGGCCCAAGTGGAGAAGGATAAAGCCCCTGAGTGGAGAAGGATGAAGGCCTAGAGGCAGAGACATTATCAAGACTATTAATTGCTGCTGAAGGCCCAAATTAATTTAAAGGCCCAAGTTAAATATGTTTTTAGTTATAATTTTTATTTATTGTAATTTTGGCTCAAACTGTTTAGAAGGCCCATGTCTATTTTATCTTTTTGTTCAGATACACTATAAGTATTGGTTTTTGTTTTCAATAAAAAAAAAACTTTTGGCATTTGATAAAATTTGGTGAGAGCTTCTCTCTGGGTTCCTTGTCGAACCAATCTTAGACTTATCAAGGTAATCCTTGTGGCGTCTACCCTGACTTATCTTCCTTCACCGGAAGTGGCGTCTACACTGACTTATCTTCCTTCATCGGAAGTGGCGTCATCCAAATCTCTGTAACCTGTGAAGGAAGATAAGTTAGGGTAGACGCCACTTCCGATGAAGGAAGATAAATCAGGGTAGATGCCACTTCCGGTGAAGGAAGATAAGTCAGGGTAGACGCCACAAGGATTACCTTGATAAGTCTAAGATTGGTTCAACAAGGAACCCAGAGAGAAGCTCTCACCAAATTTTATCAAATGCCAAAAGTTTTTTTTATTGAAAACAAAAACCAATACTTATAGTGTATCTGAACAAAAAGATAAAATAGACATGGGTCTTCTAAACAGTTTGGGCCAAAATTACAATAAATAAAAATTATAACTAAAAACATATTTAACTTGGGCATTTAAATTAGTTTGGGCCTTCAGCAACAATTAATAGTCTTGATAGTGTCTCTGCCTCTAGGCCTTCATCCTTCTCCACTTGAGCCTTCATCCTTCTCCACTCGGGGGCTTTATCCTTCTCCACTTGGGCCTTCGTCCTTCTCCACTTGGGTCTTTAGCTTGTATTTGGCCAGTTTCAGGATTCTCATCAGTATGAGTCTCCTTATCTTTGTAAATATTAGAATAGGTTTTTCCTTCGTTTAGGCCTTGTATTTTGGCCATTCTAGTAGTATAGGGTTTTAGCCTTGTATTTCGAGACATTTTGAGTAGTCTTTGTATAAGGATTTTTTTTTTGTATTTTCATGTATTTTTTCATGGGGTGAGCTTAGCTATTATAGGGGGTGTAGCTAAGCTCTAGCTTCTCATCTCAAGGAGGTGAGCTTAGCTATTAGAAAGGTATGTGCAGCTAAGCTCTAGCTTTTTTAGGAATCTTCTTAAGGAATCTTCTTAAGGAAGCTTCTCAAGGAGGTGAGCTTAGTTATGAGAGGGGTGTGTGTAGCTAAGCTCTAGCTTCTCAACGAAGTTTTCTCAAGAAATCTTCTCAAGGAAGCTACCTAGTCTATAAATAGAAGCATGTGTAACACTTGTTGTAACTTTGATGAATGAGAGTCTTGTGAGACACAACTCAAAGTTCAACTTCTCTCCTTTTTTTCCCTTCAATTTCGTGCTCCCCCCTCTCTCTTTCTCTCCCTCTTTCTTTTCCTCCATTGAAGCATCCTCTCCAAGCTTCTTATCCAAGGCTCATCTTGGTGGTGAAGCTCCTTCTTCCATGGCTTATTCCCTAGTGGATGGCGCCTCCTCTCACCTCTTCTCCTTTGTCTTCCGCTGCATCTCCATAGTGGAAAATCACCATTAAAGGAACTCATTGAAGCTCAAAGATCGAGTCTCCATAGAAGCCCCACAAGCAAGCTTCCTCAAGTGGTAATCAGAGCACAAGAGCTTCAAGTAGGTGTTCCTTAAACCTCCATATATTTTCTGCTTTACCTTCTCTTCTATTGTTGTTTCTTCATTTTTCTCCATGTATCTCCTCACATGTATTGTGCTAAATGTTTTTAACATGATTCTTTAGAGTTTCCACTGATTAAACTTGCTATAGAAGCTAGATTTGATTTTCTATGGTTCAAATTTCTTGTTCTTGTTCTTGAACCATGAATTGTGTTGAGTTTAGGTTCCTTTGAGTTTTGTCTTGTTATTTTTTGTGGCTGAAACCTAAACCATAAAATTCTTACAAAAATATTAAAGTAGAAGAAAACCTCAAAAATCTAGACTGACTTGTTCACCTATTGTAGTTTTGTCATAGAAGTCATGTCTAGTCATGAAACTTGTCACATAAGATTTCTTATGTTGTGCTGAATTTTATTTTCTTGTTTCTTTGTCTAACTCATTTGTTCATGAGTGTATGAAATTATTTTTTCCTATTATTTGATTTGAGTCAAATCTTTCATGTTAATTAGTCCTTAACATGTTCATGCAAAATTCTTAGAGAGTCTTTGATTGTGAACCTTTTCTTGAACTTTTAGGTTTCCTTATGATTGTGTCTATTGTGAATTTGAGTTTTGGTGATTGAATTTCTGGCTGAAATGTTGATCCTAAGTGAATATTGAACTCCTAAAACTTTGGTAAACAATCCTAGTGAGTTCAACATACATAGGAAGGTTGAAAGTAAGCCCAAGGCAATCAATATACCATGCTTAAAAAAAATTCGCTGGTGCTGGCAGCTTGGACATACAAACTTGTAAAAATTACTGAGAATTGGTTACTTCGAATTTTGAGCTGAACGTTTTACTGAAGTTTTTAGACATCTAGAAAAAAGTTATACAAAAAGAACCAAGTGATTTGGATAAAAGGAAAAAATACTAAAAATCACACAAGTTGGCAGAAAAATCAGTATCCAGGAAAAAAAGTGAAAGGGAAGTGTGCTTGTTCTTTTGGCTCAAAAGTGAAATTTCAATTGAAAACTACTGTGAAAACAAGTGCCAAAGCTAGAGGTTTGTTGAGTCTTTTTTTTATAGTTTTTTTTACTCTACTCTAGAGCCATTCTAAGTTTCTCTTTGAGTCCTAGCTTTCTTCTATGTCCTTTTCATTGCTTTAATTGTTGAGTAATCCTTGAAAAATTGTCTTGCTAAAACTCCATTGGTTTAGCTTTCATTTCATTTTTTTTTGTCTTTGATTATTGTTTGTCTCTTTGTTTCCTTGTTTGTGGGTTGCCATATAGGGAATTGGAAGGAGGATTGGTGCCATCCCTTGAAGAATTTGAGTTAAGAAGAAAGGGGTCAACCACCTTAAGAGCTATTGGACAAAGAAACACTCCAAATTGAGTGAATCACCAAAGAGAGAACAACCACCAAAATTGAGGACCGTTTTGTAATTTTGTAATTTGCAATTTACTTACCTTCATTGCTTTCAAGTTTTGCAACAAAAAGGCCTTTCATTGGAAGTGTGTTGGGAGCCTCCAATAGGTTACCAAACTTCCATTTGTGTGTAATAATTTTAGATAATTTTTCCTTAGGATAGTGAGTGTTTTGTTGGGAACCTTGAATGTGGTCATCCAAAAACTCTTAGGATTCGCCTAGCTTACATTTTTTGCTTACTTTCATAGCTTATTTCCTTTACCTTCCATTGTCAAACCGCCTAGATAGCTTTCCTTTTACCAATTAGTTTTTTCCCTTATCTTTCACACCTCTTTTAGTGTTTATTTTGGCTAGTTTCAACCATAGTTTCTTTTACCTTTTGTTTTCAAACCTCCAACAAGAAAGAACCACAACTTAGGAACCAACATGAGTCATCATTCATCTAGTGTTAATGGCGAGGGTACTAGTCATAAAGACCCTTTATCTAGAATCTTAGATGAGTTGAGTTCCCTCAAGTTATGGAAAGAAAAACAAGAGAGAAAAGAAAAAGGAAAAAAAAGAGTGGAAGAAATAAGTCAAGATGAAAGAAAGAAAATAAGAGAGGAAGAAAGAAGAAAAATAATGAAAGAAATGAAAAGAGAAAAACATGACTCCTATAGTAGTCATAACTCTTGCAAGAGCCTAAGTGAAGAACTTCGTGACTATTACGAAGGAAGGCATAGGTCACATCTTAGACCTCACTCTCATAGAAGAGAAAAGGAAAGAATGCCTCAAGAGGCTAACATTAACCTCCCATACTTCCATGGGAAGGACAATGTAGAGGCTAACTTAGTTTGGGAAATAAGGGTAGAGCAACAACTTAAAAAGAAGTCTACATCAAAATCTTATGGCTCTCACTGTTATCCAAAGAAAGACCAAGGTCGAGGCATCTTAGGGGTGACACCTTCTAAGCCCAAAGATGATAAGGGGGAGACAATAGAAAAGCAAGCCCCTAAGGCTAGTATGCAAGAGAAAACTAGCTCTATAAAGTGCTTTAAATGTCTTGGAAGAGGACACATTACTTCTCAATGCCCCACAACAAAAACCATGATTATGAGGGGCCAAGACATTTATAGTAGCCAAGATGAGGCTACTACTTCACCTTCCTCTAGTGAAAGTGAAGAAGCAAAAGGGGAAGAATCTAGTGAAGAAATCTACCCCCAAGAAGAAGGACAACCATTAGTGGTTAAAGAGAAGTGTAAGGAGGTAAGTGTCTCCTCCAAGAGTTTAGCTAAGAAGGAAACTCATTTTACAATAAAGACAAACATTAAAGAAACTTTCCCTCTTAGACAACCTCCACATTTTCTCTTTTGTAAAAAGACACTTGCTAGCATTGCCACACCTCTTGGGCTTGAGTTTATTCCTCAAGTAAAGAAGTTGTTGGATGAGGGTTTGGTTCGCAAAAACTTAAATTCTTGTGCTTTGTTGGAGCCCAAAATAGGTATTATTAGGCACCAAGTCCCTAAAATAGGTGGTATGATGAATGTTTTGAGTGGTGCAACCCTCTTTTGTAAAATCATTCGTACACCTAACATCTTCATGGTGTGTGTACATAGGGACCCATTAGGTAGGTTTGTTCTTATTTTTAGTTTCAATACAAACTTAGGTACTCATATGGGACACCTTAGGTTTGTCATACTTTTTGGTAGGAATAATCAATATGAAAATACAGAAAAAGGTATGTTTTATTGCGTTACTTTTCTTAATTTTTCAAATAGTGATCAAGAGGTTCCCATGAACCCTAAGAGAATAAAGGTCATTCCTGAGTGGCCCACTCCACCAAGTATAAGAAAAATTTGGGGCTTCCATGACTTAACAAAATTTTACAAAAGGTTTGTCCCATATTTTTCTATACTTGTAGCACCACTCATTGAGTTGGTGACGAACCATGTTCCTTCATGGGAAGATGCCCAGGAAATGGGTTTTCAGACCTTACCTTACTTCAACATACCAAACACTACTAATACATATGTTTTTTTTCTTTTTACAGGTGTCGAGGGAAGGAGCCCGAAGTATGAAGAACCTCGGGATTTGAGGTCAAATCCTTTCCAAGGTGGAGGGAATGATGCAATCCTACCCCGCAAGGTCATTGGATAGAAGACTCCAAGTAAATTGTGTCAAAGATCCAAGGGAAGGCCCTAGGGTTCTCATGAGCCTTAGGGTAGATTTCGAGCCCATGGGCTAAGTAGGAGCCCGCTTATCTTTGTAAATATTAGAATAGATTTTTCCTTCATCTGGGACTTGTATTTTGGTCATTCTAGTAGTATAGGGTTTTAGCCTTGTATTTCGAGGCATTTTGAGTAGTATTTTTAGTAGGGATTTTTTTTTTGTATTTTCATGTATTTTTTCATGGGGGTGACCTTAGCTATTATAGGGGTGTGTAGCTAAGCTCTAGCTTCTCATCTCAAGGAGGTGAGCTTAGCTATTAGAGAGGTGTGTGTAGCTCAGCTCTAGCTTCTTTAGGAATCTTCTTAAGGAAGCTTCTCAAGGAGGTGAGCTTAGTTATGAGAGGGGTGTGTGTAGCTAAGCTCTAGCTTCTCAAGGAAGTTTTCTCAAAGAAGCTTCTCAAGGAAGTTTTCTCAAGAAATCTTCTCAAAGAAGCTACCTAGTCTATAAATAGAAGCATGTGTAACACTTGTTGTAACTTTGATGAATGAGAGTCTTGTGAGACACAACTCAAAGTTCAACTTCTCTCCCTTTTTTTCCTTCAATTTCGTGCTCCCCCCTCTCTCTTTCTCTCCCTCTTTCTTTTCCTCCATTGAAGCATCCTCTCCAAGCTTCTTATCCAAGGCTCATCTTGGTGGTGAAGCTCCTTCTTCCATGGCTTATTCCCTAGTGGATGGCGCCTCTTCTCACCTCTTCTCCTTTGTCTTCCGCTGCATCTCCATGGTGGAAAATCACCATTAAAGGACCTCATTGAAGCTCAAAGATCCAGCCTCCATAGAAGCCCCACAAGCAAGCTTCCATCATGAGATATGATGTAGAACCACTCCATGTAGTCCAATACACACTGTCCAGGAGCAATACAAATCTGACCCACCGGTGCAAGGTATTTAGAAAACTAAATCTATCTATCATCAATATCCTCTATAGATAAAGATGGAGCAACAAGGTGTGGAGGAATGGTCTGCACATAACCAAATTGTCACAACCCTCTTTAGCAGTGTCGTCTCGAACATCTTCGGGGCCCGAAGCAAAAACTAAAAAAGGGACCCCTAAACAACGGAAACGTATTTCATAAATAATTCATTGACAAAAAATTTCATGAATTTATAAATTCAACCAACAAAAAATAAACACAAAACTCTTGTATATTAAAAAGTTCACCAAAATAAAGTTAATAATTTTTTTCCAGATTTTTTAAAAGTTGTAAAGCCCCTCAAAATAAGGGCCCTGAGTCGTCGATCACCTTGCGCATGTGTCCGAGACGGCACGGCTCTTTGATCGGTGTCTGACAATAGATGGACACCATCCGATATATCCAGAAAATAATGAGATCAACTCAACCATAAGAAATCTAGCACACAACTATCAAACGCCAATTTATCCAACCGTTAACGATATGTCGACACTGGTAATGCCTTCCCAGACTTCCAATGGCATACACGTGGTTTCCTCTCATGATAATCCTCATCAGCAATATAGGAAGCAAAAGTAAGGAAATGCTCGTAGGTCCAACACTACAGATATTTAAAAAACAAATCAAATTAAAAAAAAATACTCAATATAAACTACAAAACTAAAAATAAAATTTAAAATAAATTATAAATAATTGTAAAAGTGAGATATATCCTGCAAGTTCGCCGGGCGGTTCTCTTTGACGCATAATTCAAATTCTCATACATATGGACTAGTATAGTAACTCCCCATGAGTAGTTTCCAATTTGGCTGAGGTCACAAAATGCATCCAAGAATACCATATGCACGTGTGTGGCACTCTTGTTAGCAAAGAGTGTGCTGTTAGACAAATGGCCTCAGTTATCTTAAGAAGGGGTAAATTAATTTCTCACTAACAAACTTTTAACCCTCTTCTAAATGATAGGCTCAGAATGCAAAAGTAGAAGTAGCAATCAATTTAATAATGTTCTTTAAACATGAAAGACAAAATTGATTGCAATAATATAAATGAGATAAGGGAATAGAGAAATGCAAACTCAATTTATACTGGTTCGTGTAACATTCCATTTTCGTAAGTCAATTTAAAAAGAATTTTTATTTTTTAAATAAATAAAGTTTTAGAAAAATGATCAGGTTTTTATAAATAAATAAATAATGAGAAATAATGATTTGAAGAGAAAAAAAAAGACATTTGATTTATTCATTTGATAGAATAAAATAGAGTTCTTTTTTATAAAATATTAAAAACAAATAAATAGAGTAATAATAAGTTATGTGTATCCTAGGTATAAATAGCGATGTTAGGTCAGTTTTCAGATGGACGATGCCTCATTTTCCCCTCACTTTCGTTTTTCTCTCTTCTTCTCTCAAAACCCTCTCTTTTTCCCGCAGGCCACCAAACCTGTCTCATAAAAATGACGATCTCAGACTCATTCACCGTTGGATCGTCGCGAAATTTAAAAAACATGTTTGCAACCCAATTCCAAGAATTCTAACCGTTGGAAATTTTGGTATCATGTCTGAGCTAAGATAAATACCCTTTGCATTGTAGCCTTTTCCTTTCCCGTAGAAACCCAAAGCTGTCTCGGTAAAACTATGATCCCGGTTTTGTTAACCGTTGGATTGTCGTGAAATTTTGATATGGTGTTCAAAATTTAACTGCGCACGCCTTCACCGTTGGGATTTGCGAAAGAATATTCGTGAAGGGAGAAAAAGGAATCGCACCAAGACAGTACAAGTGGAGGCTTCAATCCCTTCTCTGTCTCTCTGACGTTTGGGAACTCTATCGGAGCAGTTAGAGGAAAAACTGGAGGAATCTCAGGAAATTGTTAGAGATGCTGCTATTGTTGTCTGAAGACACGTGAGCCCGCTTAGAGGTAAGTGATGAGTTATTCACAATTGGGAATTAGTGAGAACATGTGTAGGGATCCTTAGATATATCAATTGGAATGAGTTTTGGTGTGTTTTTGAAATTTTCATTTTATCCTTATAATTATTACAGTGAATTATATTTGTTTGATGAATCAGTTAATGTCCCAATGAGAAATTGCTATGAAATTGATGTGTTTTTGTGTTGAGTGTGAACCCCTTAGAAAAATTAAGCTCTTTTTATTAACGTAAATTATATTTTAAATAATATTTTTAAATGACTTATTTTATACAAATTATTATCTTGTTCTAATTTTTCTACGACGATGATCAACATGTTTTGTGTATATAATTATTATAATACTAGAATAATAAATTAAAGAAAATTGTAAGGTTGATGCCTAGTGGCAATTTCTTTTGATGTAATACTAAATTATTTGTTATAGAAATTCTTTGATTAAAAACAATGTAGTTTAATTTACTATATACATATACGTATATATGTTTTGTATCATGCAAATATTATTATTGTGTGATGTGTATATGAGTTATAAGGTGTAATAAGTTATTATAATGGTATTATAATATTATTGTGAAGATTGAGTAGTACAAAGTTAAATGTGTGAATTTGTGAGATACATGTAAAAATGATATGGTTGATGTGATATTATGAGATGTTAAATTGTGGGCATGATATTTGATTGTGAATAAGTGTGTGTGTGTTTGACACTTGATGTGACAATAATTATATTGTGAGCTATGAATTATACAGCAACCCGACCAGTGTTATCTTGAGAAAAGTGTAAATGCGTAGTGTTAAAGAGAAAGTGTAGGTTTCCTGTTTAGGAACCAGTGTTAAAGAGAAAGCGTAGGTTTCCTATTTAGGAACCAGTGTTAAATTGTAGCGCAATATGTTGTACGTGTTTAAAACACGAGTGTGAGGTCGTGGGTATTGTATAATTCACGAGCAGTGTCTGTGTGCTAAAATGATTTTAGGGGTTGGACCTGAATCAGGAGGGAGAGGCCCTGACGAACTCTTCGGAGTGTAGGCCTTGGGAGTCACCGAGTTTGAGTGCTCCTTTAAGCCTATGTTGATCTCATATGGTTGGAGCATTCTCGCAAAACATCGTGACCCTGACTGGTCTCCCTATGATCTTACTTAGTGAGAGTGACCTGACAAATCCATTGTGTGGTGTGTCTTGTTATGTACTCCTAAGCGCCCCAGGGTGGTTTTTCACTGACATGATACCACATTGCATATAGGCTTGAGTCTTAGCATAACTGTCTCATGCGCTTGCTAATTGTTTATTATGAAATCGATGTGTTAGTATGTTTTGATCAGAGCGTGTGATTCTTGTGTAATGTGATTGATGATTGAAAAATGTGATTGATGGATGAAAAGTGAACTTTGAATGACAAAGTGGTGGAATTACATGTAAGTTTTATTTGGTTATATATGATATGTATATCTAGTTGTCTTTTCTCTATTAGTTAGGAATGTGATAACTCACTCCCCGTGTGTTGTTTGTGTTTGGATCATGTAATGATCTTGAACTTTGTGTTCGGGGGAGCAGATGACTAGGTGAATTGCTTTAAGGAACCTTGTGCTGGACGTCGAGACACAATGTTCTGATAGGATGTGGCATTGGGGTATAGGGTTTTATATTAATTGTATAAAGTCTTAGACGATTTTGTTTGAACTGAGATGACTTTATTATTTATTTGGACAAGTTTGAATATGATGTAGAAGAAAGTGAATGTGAGCATTTTATCCCTTTGAAAGGCTTGTATTTTAAAAATGTAAAAAAAATACTTTTAATTAATACTTTTAAAGGGTGTCACAGTTCGGCCACTTCCCGTGCCTACATCCAGTCCTCAAGCAACCCGCTTGAGATTTTTCATTCTCTTTGTAAAATCCTTTTACAAAGTCTGAACCACACAGGGACAACCCATCCCTTGTGTTCAGGAATCCTTACAACTTAAGAGACTCTCGGTCCCTTAATCAATCTCTTTGATTTAGAAGAAGAAGAAGAAGAATTCTCTCTTTAAGAGAAGGATATTACAATTGAAGTTCCATGAACTCTTAATAGATTTGCAAGTGTTTGCCCAAGAGTTTTTGAGAGAGCATTTGGCAATGAAGTTCTCTTGGAAAATCTCTCTCTTGCTTTTTGAAGTCAGACACACACATATATATAGGCCCTTTGTGCCTTTTCAAAATGGTTTGAAGAGATGAGTCTTTTCAAAAAGATTTTTCTAAATTTCTTCACTAGTAATCGATTACAGGTTTCTGGTAATCGATTACACAGTTATATTTTGAAGGGTCATGACTTTTGAATTTGAATTTCAAGAGTTTCGTTGCTGGTAATCGATTACACACATCTAGTAATTGATTACAAGTTCAAATTTCAAATTCAAAACCCTTTTAAACAACTATTTTTCAAACTTGTCTTCTAGTAATCGATTACATTGCCTGGTAATCGATTACCAGAGCCTTGCATGTCTTGGAAACACTTTGTTTTGAGGCAAGACTTGATCTTTAGTGAATCTTGAAACAAGGCTTTGTTTGTTGAAGCAATCTTGTATTAATCTTGAAGCATTGCTTATCCTTTGAAGCAACCTTGTTTGATTCTTCTTTGGCATAATCAAAATCATGTATACATACATTCACATTCTCCCCCTTTTTGATGATGACACTCATTATCAAGCAAATTCTTTTTGACATCATCAAAACCTACATGATTTACATGTGCAACCTACTAGATGCAAAAGATATGCTCGAGCTGCTACAGTCCACTCTCTTGTGTCATATTTCCTACGATAAATATCTCACATCCAAGATAACCGAACATATGCCCCATGGCATTGAAATGTCTCATCTCTTGCTTCTTGTGAATTGACTTCAAACAACTCCACTAACAAGTCTATGACTTGGTCTACATGAAGAGCATCAAAGGTATGGAAGGCGCCTGTAATGGGCAGATGTAGCAACGATGCCACATCATCGAGGGTGATAGTGACATCTCCTATCGGAAGATGGAAACTACTAGTTTCCTTATGCCACCTCTCGTCAAAAGCAAATATAAGTCCCCTGTTACCGTGTCCATGGAACATGCAATTAGAGAACTTAATCCTCTGATAGCCACTATGCCTTCAATCTTTGAAGCAGACCTTCCAAATTTCTCTATCTTCCTTCCACGAGAGGACAACTTTAACTCAAGACATTCCTGAAAAAAAAATTAATAATTTCAACTTAAATTAACAATAGTTACAAAAATATTGCATATTTAAAAAAATAAATACCTCTCCATTCCAAACTGTGGTTGTCACATGATAAACATAATCAGTCAAAACTGATGTATCATGGGGTCTGCCTAGAAAATCTTGGGCATCAGCACGTACATCATCAATAACTAGCTCCTGAGGTTGCTCATGAACCCCACCAGCTGCTTGATCCAGATGCTCACCATCCGCAGCATTAGGTGCAGTTGCCTGTTGTCTACATGCAAATGTTGTCAGCCTTCGCCGCTGAGGTACTTCATCCACATCACCACTAACTTCTATCCCAAAGGTTCTTCCTATAACCATGCCTAAAGTTTGATGCAATCCCCTGGTTCTAACCATAATCTGCACATTTAACCAGTAATAACAATTAATGTCATCGTTTAAATAATAGTTGACTTTCATAAACTAACAAATAAAATGACTAATAAATAAATTTAATTTAAAATATTGAATAAATTACTATTTAATTATTCATAAATATATATTTAAGAATTTTTAATTAAATTTTTTAACATTTTTTTATATTCATAAATCAATATACAAATTCTTCTTAAATATTTATAGACTTCACATCGCTAAATCTAGTAAACTTAAATATATGATAAAAATCTAAGTACAATTTTTTTATTTCCAATAAATGAGTATTTTTTATAAACAGATGAAGAAATTTTAATTTTATACTTCCAAATACTATTTATATAAATATTTATTACTATTAGTGTAATAATATTCATATGACTATATCAATAAAAAAAATTGTCGTTTACAACTTTAAATTTTCTTGTTAAACTAATTTCTACAATATATACTTATAAAAATTTGGAATTAATAATATTTAAATATTTTGTAAATAACTATTTCAAATATTCAATATAATTAAATTGCTTAAACAAAATTTGAAAATAATTATTTATTGAATTAATTAATTATTAAAAACCAACTTTAAAAAAATATAATTAGTTAAATAAATACATATTAAAAATACACAACAATATTTATTTATTAAATAAATATTATAACAACAAAATTATTATTTTATTAAATAAATTCAATTATACGGATTTCCAATCCTTATAATGGTTGCGCAATCCCATAGACAGGAAAAGAAGAACTTACAACGAAGGCGAAGATGCTAACATTAATTGGCGGAAGGGCATGAACAATGGCACAAACGGTGACAAACAGTGAAGGAAAACGTCCAAAGATGGAGAGGGAGAGGTTTTAAAGTTTTAAGTGAATGATAATTTCACTACTTCACTTAAAATATTGGATACACAAGAAATTGTGTTGGTTACACCTAACAAATCCCAAGCACCTAGTTTTTTAGAACTGAGATTGACCAAAAAGGAAGGTACTAACTACTATGCTTGACTTTAAGGCCTAATTTCAATGTATCTTATCAATTTTTAATACGAAAATGAAGAAAAATATTGTTATTTTTAAAGTATAAGTAATTTTAAGTTTTTTCGAAAATTCAAACATGCACTTCATTGCCTTGTGCTTGTGTACATCTATACCTGCCAAAGTTTTCACCCCATTCACCCTTTTTTACTTTTTATCGCAAATACATCCCTTGCTTGTCAGAGAAATAGAGAAAAATTGAATAAGCTCAAATATATTCATATATATTCGATTTTTACTGTGTCTATTGAACTAATAATAAACCGCACTAACCAGCCAAAGCAGGTAATAATGTTCTACTGTATAATATTCGTGTTAACCTATTCAGTATTCACCCTCCAAGTTCCTGCTCAAGCAATTTGCTCTCCTTTTTAACAAGATGATTGAGGACTTAATAGTACTTGCTGTGATTATTTCTCAGCATACATAGTTCACAAACTATGTGAGTCAAGTAAGTGCAGTATCCTCCATTGTAGCACTGTCCTTAATTCCTTGTATCATCTTAAGCACTTGCCACATCACCGGCCTCTGCTCTGGCGAGGTTGCACTGCAAATACTGGCAACCTCCGTGAGCATCTCCAGCCGGTTGTCTTCGCTGCCGTCATCGTCCCTCATCGCTCTAACCCAATCTTGCAAATCCGCTGGCGCAAGAAAAGGGTGTTGGGAAGGGTGTTTGCCCGTCAAAAGCTCTATCAGAAGAACCCCAAAAGCATACACATCAGACTTAGCAGTGCACTTGTGGCTAGAGCTGCGAGCCTCCGGTGCTTTGTAAGCCGCTGAATCAGGGTCTTCGGAGAACGAAGAATCTGCAAACAAGGCCAAGCAATAGTCCGTGATACAAGCTTCAAAGTCCACCCCAAGAAGGACATTAGAGGATTTTAGGTTGCCATGGATTAAGGATGAAACTTGATGGATGTAAGCAAGTCCTTGTGCTACATCTTCTGCTATTTTCAAGCATGATGTCCAATGCAATGGTTTTGCCCTCGCTGATCTTGAACCTGGGCATAATAATCATCATCAAACATCAATTGGGCAATAACTGATAGCATGTTTGAGGTGGCCGTGAGGTGAGTCAAAATTAATTTTGATTTCATGGTAGATGTGAAACACATTATTTTGGAAAAATCATGGTGACAATGATTCTTTTTTATCAGATGATGCTGATTTTGAGGTAATCACCATGATTTTTAATGGTATCCAAACATGCTATGGAACTGATTGGTCCCCCCACACACCAAGAAGTTCAGGTCTTTTGACATAGAATTACTATAAAAATTGAAAATTTTGAAATAAAAACTGCATTTGCCTCAACTAAGGGTCAACCAAATGAAGCACGTTAGTCAACCTGGCATGAAAAATGGTCCAAACATATCACACAATCCAACCAAAATAGTCCAAACAGAGGACCAAAATCAAGCCAACCCCGTGCTTGTCGACATTGGATACCACCCAACCCGGAAAGCCAGTGCAGGTAAGGAAAAACACAAAGGAACAAACAATCAAAAAATAGGCAACACACAATGCACTGACCAATCTGACACATAATACCATTCCACATATCACACACTAACAACACACCATCCATCAAATAACGCTCTAATCGAAGTACCATGCCCCACAACATTTATCCTCAGTCGTGTTCGAACCTTCAACTACTCCAAACCCAAAAGGGCCAAAAACCCAATTTGACATGAGAATTAAGGTTTCAAAAAATGACACATGATCGCGATTTTGACTGAACGTCAATGCTTTTGGGTTCTTTGTGACTGTATCAAAATTGTAATTGTGGATGCATTGCATCAGTCATATTTATCAATAATTTCCCATAATATAAAAATTCACTACCTAATGATAGCCACAATTTAAAACCTTAATTACAGTGCAGAAAGAATGTGGCTGGCAAAAAATAACAAGAGTAAAAAAAAATTGAACTTTTTTCATAAATTAAAATCAAATATTATACATATAAACAAGAAAATTTCTAGTCTAGGAATTTTTTAATTCATTTTACTTTTTTTTCTTAAAGAGAAATTTATAAAAAAAATACAAATTAGGGACTTTTTTTTTTCTGGATCAGAAAGCTTAAGTTAATTTGGTACCAACATAACAAATTCGCGGCGAAATTCAAACTCATCCTCCCGAATACGAGTTTAATCCTTATCGACTAGATGAATATTTGTTGACACAAAAGAGACTTAAACCCTATTGAATTCTTAATTTTAGTTAAGAAATGCAAGAGTGAAAAGGTGAATTACCGTGAACGAGGTTGAAGAGGCTGCCATTGGGCTGATAATCATAAATAACAAGCCTCTCTCCCTTGGCCTGAAAATAAGCCCTCAAAGGCACCAAATTGGGGTGTCTCAGCCTCCCCACAACCTCCATATGCCTCTCAAACACTTCCCCGTCACTCCCCGCTGCCGCGCTTTTCTCTCCGTCCAACCTCTTCACCGTCACAATCAGCCGCGAATCCATCACCGCCTTGTAGGTGGTCCCCACGTTCCCCCTCCCCAGAAACTCCGCAGAAGCCCTCATCAGCATCTCCAGCGTGTAACTCTGCACCTCCCCGCAGCAGAACACCAGCTTCCCGCTCCTGTGCGCCTCCTCCATCTTCCTCATCTTCACCTCTCTCTCACCTTCCACCGCAACCACCACACCACCCCCTTCCACCTCAGGACTCTCCAAAACCACACCTTTCGCTCTAAAAGCTTTACCATTTTGTTTCTTTCTCACCAAAGAAACCACTGTGAGAGTGAAAGCAGTTACAAGAACAACCGCAACGACAAACCCAACAACAAGTCCTGTTTTTATATGATGCTTTGTTTTGGTGGAAGAAGAAGGAACAACCAAAATACCTTGAGACTGTTCACTCTGGCTCAAGGGGGTGGTAGAAGATGACGTGGCGGGGCCGAAGAAATGTGAACGAGGGTCGCACTCTTTGTGAACAATCTCCCCGCAGAGACCGGGGTTACCTGAAGCGAAAAAACAAAAACAATAAGACACCCAAAAGAGAGAATAAGTGAAATCTCGGTATCATGTAAATCCGAGTTATACAATCGGGTCTGGCCACTCCAAACGCATTCTACAATAGACAGTTTGTAAACTTAAGTTTAGACTAAACTTGAGTTTGCTAAAATATCACAGTAGTTGCTTATTTTAAACTGATTTTTTAGACTAAATTTTAGCCTCAAACGTATTTTTGCGAAGAAATCAAAGATGACGTCAAATTCATTTTTCCATCCACCTGAGTTTGGAGTTCCTCGCGGGTAAACCAAACATAATGCGTTTGGAGTGACTTAACCAGCTTGTATAACCCGGATTCGCATGATACCGAGATTCCACTTCCAAAACAAACAGCAAATATCGGTTGTTAATTGTTTGCAGAAGAGAATTCGAACCCACGAAATCTCCCATACCTGAAAACGATTGTGCATTTAATTTGGCGAGAGTCGGGGTGACGGGCACCGGGCCGGTGAGATTGTTGTAGGACAGGTCGAGGAGTTTCAAGGTGGTCTGGTTGAAGGAAGGAAGCGTGCCGGAGAAGTTGTTGGAGTTGAGACGGAGCGCGATGAGGCGGTGGAGGAGGGTGACGTTTCCGGGGAGGGGACCGGAGAAGCGGTTGTGGGAGAGGGAGAGAGTGAGGAGGCGGTGGAGGAGGAGGAGGGAGGGAGGGAAGGAGCCGGAGAAGCTGTTGTGGTCGAGGAAGAGGGACTTGAGGTTGACGAGTGGGCTTAGATCGGGGATGGGCCCGAAGAGGGAGTTGTTGCGGAGGCTGAGGACTCGGAGCTGGTCCAGACTTGTGAGAGTGTGCGGCGGGAATGGGCCTCGCAGGCCCATGGACTGGGCCACGAAGCTGACCACTCTGCCCTGCGCGCACTTCACGCCCTGCCACTCGCAGTAGTCGTACCGCTCGTTGAGGGAGTAGAGGAGCTTGTTGTCTTGGTCCGCTAGACGCTTAAACGACAACAACGAAACCGCGTCGGAGGGGAGCATTGGGGGCGCGGAAGAGGCGAGGGTCAAGAAGAAGCATAGGAACAGAGGGCGGAGTTTTGTTGCTGTTGTTGTCGTTTTGGGATGATGATGCATTTTGGGAATATACGGTGTGGATACTGTGTGTGTGTGTGTGTGTTTCGCTTCTTTTCTTTTGTTTTTTTCAGCGGTTGGAGGTGGAAAACTGAGACATGTTTAGAAAGCGGAAGATGAAAGAGGAGTGTAGAGGGAAATGTTGTGAAAAGTGACAGTAGAGAAACCAAGTAGCCAAGTCAGCGGTGCTCAAGTGGTGAAAGCTAACAGTAGTGCGGAGCAGCTGGACTTTTTAAGTCGGACTCACGTGAATGTGGGGAATGCTCGAAATTATTACCAAATGTTATGCTATCAATGCCAAGAGGGTTTTTTTTTTATGCTTTGTTTCTGTGTTTTTTTTTTTTTTAATTTATGAGAATAGAAGAGTGTTAATAAATTTATAATAATTTACCCACATTTACTTAATCAAATGATATAGATCGGTTCAGACTTTGTTTCTGTGTTTAATATGAAGTTGTGAATGATGATTTGTGTGGTCTTAATTTCATCTCCACTTCCACAGTTCCACTTTTTTTTTTCTTTCTTTTAACTTTTACTTCTACTCAAAGTAAGAGAATTGTAGAATAACGATTTCCAATCTGATCTCGGTTTGATCTTAATCCTGTTACTTTAAGTATCAGCAGAGTTTATTAAATGCTTCAACCTATTGTATACTATATTTCTCGTTTTGATATGCAGTAATTTCTATTTTTGAAATTTTGATTTATTTTATATTCTTGATTGCCTTACATTATTTGGTATTATTTTTTATATTTTTTTATAAATTATCTATTTTTTAAATTAAAATTATTAATTTTAATATTATAATTACTTTAAATGTGTATAATACTAATATGTTCTTCTATTGTTTATAGCAACATTATTAGTGCCTCCTTCATTTATTTTTACGTGTACATTAATACCATTGAGTGCAATGTAACTTATATATTATTGACATTTGTACTTCTTCATGAATTTAAATGAAATCTATCAATGTTTTTATTTACTTTTAATACTACAGTACATTTTAGAATAAAAACATTTTTAATTAAAATAATCAGACACTAGATTATGTCATTATATTTTGTAAAAGAACGTGAGTTGGAAATGAATAAATATAATTATAAAATAGAAAAAATAACGTTCACAAATTTGTGTCTAAATAACAAATTTAAGTTAATTCATAAATTAGCTTTTTATGTGTTTTATGAAAATTCGAAAGTCGGTCTCCCTTAAATTGACTTTCTAATGTCATGATTTTAGAAAGAAAAAAATGACATTGAGAAGTCGTTTTTGTAAACATTTTTAATTTGACAAACTGTGATTTATTTTATAGCATGTCTATTCTTTTTATCACACGTTTTTTCTTCTTATGAACCGTGAAGTGAGATTAAAGCAACATGAAAAATCTTGTGTTATTTCATGGGATGACTAGTCAATTTGATTGTTACATATAATTATAAAGCTCATTGTCTTGAGAGAGAAGGGCTTTTATTTTCTCTATTGTTTATTAAAAGTGGGTTTTGAAGCTTTTGGGTTATTTCTTAATAGTATTTATTAAAGTCATGTAGTTTTAAAACTAGTTATTTATTAGGGATTATTTTGTCACAAAGTATCCAGGAGATGTCATCCTAAATGTTGTCGTCTTATATTTTTGGTTTGCAAACTAGCAGGAGGTGTCGCTCTTGTTTGGCCTTTTCTCATTATTAGAAAATTTATTTTTAACATCGTTAGAATAATATCGGTTTTCTAACGAAAATGCGGTGACATAATCATAAATAATATAACTTCATTAACATTAATTTTTTGAAAAATCAATGTTAAAGTGAGTTGGTTAACATCGGTTTTTCAAAAACTGATGTTAACGTGACTTTGTTAATATCGATTTTTGAAGAAAACCGACGTTGTATTATCATATTTATTATATTTTTTGCGCTTCTGGCACTTCAATCGTCTCCCTCGCGCTTTCTGCAACTTTACTACCTTGAACCCTTTCTAGTTCTCACTCTCACTCTCGCGGTACTGAAACCATTGTCGACACTATCACTCTCGATCTCACTCTCGCTCACAGTCATCTAGGTCTTAGTCTTACTCTCGTTCTCGATCTCACTCGGCATTGAGCCCTTTCTAGTATGTTTTTCTCTCGAAGCTTTGTGGATTGTGTGTATCTTCCTCCTTCTACACTGTAGGAGAAACTTTTCAATTTTCTTTAGTCTGTGATTGTGGCTGTGTTGATTGTTGAACCTGATTAGTAGTAGGTGGTGATGGTTGAATAGTGTTGTAACCACCATCAGCATTGTCATTGTCACTACCATTACCAATGGTGATTAGTAATAGTAAATTTGTCTTTGATTTTTTTTCTACTTGCTACCGTGACAACCTATTTTGTTTGGTGAATGATGAAGATTTGGTGGGAGTTAAAAAGATTGATTAGTGATTGTTAGGGTCTAATTTTTTTTACAACAATATCCGTCAATGTTTTTAAAGGATAACTATTCTCAAATAAACATGACACGATATAACACATTTGCTTATATTAGTTTGTTTGTTAAATGTAGCCTTATGATGAATTTAGTAGGTCATTTATTGTAAGATGGAACGATGAAATAGACCATACTTGGCATCTACTAGACACTAATGACAACATGTACTCTGTTACATACAACCAAGATCTGGTGAGCCCAACTCTATTGGCTGGATGGACAGAACTTAGAGATTTCTATGGATTCAATAGAAATCATCAAGTAACCATGACCCATTTTGGACAGAGTGTTTTCTTCCTCACCATTTTCAAAAGCAACTCTAAACAAAAGATTATCCCAAATGGCACTCCTTGTACCACCAAGCTCCTAACTCAGTCACTTTTAAAGTCTTGCTGAGTGAGTACAAAGTGACTAGCAACAGTTTGGTAAGAAATTAAGCACTCCTTTGTCTGTCCAATTTTAAAATCATATACATATCTAATATGAATTTAATGTTAATTTCAAGATGTGTTGAGTACCATGTTGTTAGTTGTTATTCATGAGTTAGTTTGATATTGAATATATGCAAGGAATTAGTGCTTTACCTCCAATTTATGGTTCTTTTTGTAGGAATAGCACATCATTTTCTGTTTAGTGTGATTTTATAGAGTAAGAACTCCAATTTTGTGAATTGATGTTGAATCCAACTCAGTTTCAGGCCAAAGAACAGAAGGTCAAGTAGCTGATGACTCACTCAGTGAGGTAGATCCGCTCAGCGAGTGGCTTCCGCTTAGCGAGGCATACAGCTCGCTTAGCGGGTTGGGAAACCCTAGAAGAGGATAAGTCAGAGATGTGCTCGCCCAACACGCAACCAACCCGCCCAGTGAGGACGTTTTCTCTTCTCGCGCTCAGCGCGCCCAGTCTCGCTAAGCCAAAATTCACTTACTCTCGCTTAGCGAGCCAGTCTCGCTAAGCAAACCTTCGGAAGTTGAAAGGTCCAAGAGCCTTTATAACTCTGAGGTTGGCGAATTTTCTAAGGGAGCACATATTTTGAAGAACAGAAGACAGAAAGAGAGTAGAAGAGAGAGCTTAGGTTAGAAGGAGTGAAGTTTAGGGTTTGTAGGAGACATCCTCAACCATCTTTTGCCATTTTCTTTCACTCAAAACTATTCCTTCCTTGTATTGTGAGATTGCATTGCTTGTAATGGAAGGCTAAGCCTCTTTGTTGGGGAGTTCTACTGAAAACCTTGATGTAACATTCTTTCACTATCTATTTAATGTTATTTTTACGTGTTCATTGCTTCTATCTATGCTTATTTTACATGTTTGTGGCTTGATCACCCATTTGTATGTATAGTTAGGATTTTTAGCATTGGGAAATGCTTTAAAGCCTTAGAACTTGGTAGAGCAAGCTAGAAATCTGCATGTTTAGGAATGGAGTGCAGTGATCTAGTCCATATTATGTTGTAGGCTTAATGTAACTCTTTTAGACTAAATTTGTTGAGGGATCAAGGACGAAGTTTAAAGAGAGTTAGGCTCATTCACTAGAGGGATCTTGGTTTGAGTAGTTTCTCAGCATAAGAACACTAGGATAACGTTAAATAGAGAAAAATACATATTAAACATCAAGAGAAATTCAGTAGAACAACCCAACGCTTTTTACTTGATAGTTTTCACCTTCATAATTTAGATATTTAGTTTATGTTCAAATAAATTTTAGTCCAGAATCCAACTTGATATTTACTTTGCTTTTAATCCATACAAATGTTTGCACAATGAATGTACAATGTCTGAGTGAAACATATTGCCTGAGGAAACGATAGTCGGTCTTAACGTTTTATACTACTTGAGCGAATCGGTACACTTGCCGACCTCCGAACAAGTTTTTGGCGCCATTGCCGGGGAATTTCTTTCCACTTAGATAGTATAATTCAGTTTGGAAACATTTATTCTTTATTCTTTGATTGATTCAGTAAATAGATAGTTAGAATTCAAGTTTTTTTCTCTTGACTTAGTTAACTGCTGCTCTGTTTAGTACTTCTTGTATATGAGGTAATTCTTCAGTAGGGGATTTAGCTCCACTAGATTTGGAGATTGAAGCTACTTGCAGGAGAAACAACGCAAAAAAAAGGAGAAAAGCTTTACAAGAAAGGACAGCACAACCAAGTTCTGAGGGAACTCGTTCATCTGAATCATCTTCAGCATTTCCAGCAGACTTGAGGGAATCCGAAGTTGGTGTGTCTGAAGCACACATTATGGTGGAAGATCAACCACAGAAGGTTACTCTTAAGGACTATTGTAGCTCTATCGTGCCGCAATTTTTCACAAGCATTGCATGGCTGAAAGTTCAAGCTCATAACATCACATATCCTCATTCCTTGATCCAGCTGATTCAAGGAAATCTGTTTCATGGTTTGCCAAATGAAGACCCTTATGCACACCTTGCAACATACATAAAAATCTGCAATACAATGAAAATTGCAGGGGTGCCAGAAGATGTAGTGAGGCTCAGTTTGTTTTCAGTCTTTTTGGCTGGAGAAGCAAAGAGGTGGCTGCATTCTTTCAAAGGAAACAACTTAAAGACATGGGAAGAAGTAGTAGAGAAATTTCTGAAGAAATACTTCCCTGAATCAAAGATAGCTGAAATCAAGGCAGCTATTTCCTCATTCCATCAATTTCCAGATGAGTCCTTGAGTGAAGCGCTTGAAAGATTCCATAGCTTGCTGCGGAAGACACCTACTCATGGATTCTCCGAGCCCATTCAGCTGAACATTTTCATTGATGGTTTGAGATCGCAGTCCAAGCAATTATTAGACGCTTCTGTTGGATGAAAGATTAAATTGAAGACTCCTAAAGAAGCAATGGAACTTATTGAGAATATGGCTGCTAGTGATCATGCTATTTTGCATGATAGAACTCATGTTCCCACCAAAAGAAGCCTGTTAGAGCTTTCTTAACAAGATGCACTGTTGGCACAAAACAAGCTGCTAGCTAAGCAGCTGGAATCACTCACAGAGACACTCAGCAAGCTGCCAACACAGTTACAAGTGGCTCAACCTTCCCATTCAGCAGTTATGTAGGTTGGAGGTGTAGAAGCAAAGCTTCATGGTGAATCAAAGGTGATTCAAAGGTGTTTTGATGATAACAATGATGATAACAAAAGATGATGACAAAGGTGATGACAAAAATCTCAAAGATCAATCAAGAACAATTCAAGAGTTCAAGATAAGAATCAAGAAGAATTCAAGACTCAAGAAGAAAGTCTAGAGACAATAATCAAGATTCAAGGTTCAAGATCTCAAGAATCAAGATCAAGATTCAAGAATGAAGAGAAGACTCAATCAAGATAAGTATTAAAAAGTTTTTCAAAACTTTGAATAGCACATGAGTTTTTGACAAAACCTTTTACCAAAGAGTTTTTACTCTCTGGTAATCGATTACCAGATTGTTGTAATCGATTACCAGTAGCAAAATTGTTTTGAAAAAGTTTTCAAATTGAATTTACAACGTTCCAATTATTTTCAAAAAGCTGTAATCGATTACAATGTTTTGGTAATCGATTACCAGTGCCTTTGAATGTTGAAATTCAAATTCAAATGTGAAGAGTCACATCCTTTCACACAAAAGCTTTGTGTAATCGATTACACTAATTTGGTAATCGATTACCAGTGTTTGTTTCTGAATAAATCAAAAGATGTAACTCTTCAAAAGGTTTTTGACTTTTTCAAATTGGTTTTAAGTTTTTCTAAAAGTTATAACTCTTCTAAATGGCCTTCTTGACCAGACATGAAGAGTCTATAAAAACAAGGCTTTGTTATACACTTATTCATTCATTCAATACTTTTACACTTATTTCATACAATCCTTTACAAGCCTTGAATCTCTTTGAACTTCTTCTTCTTCTTTGCACCAAAAGCTTTCTGAAGTTTTCTGGTTTTCTAAACCTTGAAAACTTGTGCTATTCATCTTTTCATTCTCTTCTCCCTTTGCCAAAAAGAATTCGCCAAGGACTAACTGCCAGAATTCTTTTTGTGTCTCTCTTCTCCCTTTTCCAAAAGAACGAATGACTAACCGCCTGAATTCTTTTGTGTCTCCCTTCTCCCTTGTCAAAGAATTCAAAACGACACAGTCTGAGAATTCTTTTGATTCTTCTCATTCCCTAATACAAAAGTGTTCAAAGGACTAACCGCCTGAGAATTCTTTTGTATCCCCATTCACAAAGTATCAAAGGTTTAACAGCCTGAGATCTTTGTCTTAACACATTGGAGGGTACATCCTTTGTGGTACAAGTAGAGGGTACATCTACTTGGGTTTGACTGAGAACAAGAGAGGGTAAATCTCTTGTGGATCAGTTCTAGTGGAGGGTACATCCACTAGGTTCAAAGAGAACAAGGGAGGGTACATCCCTTGTGGATCTTTGCTTGTAAATGGATTTTTACAAGGTTGAAAGAAATCTCAAGGACCGCAGGTCGCTTGGGGACTGGATGTAGGCACGGGTTGTTGCCGAACCAGTATAAAAACTCTTGTGTGTTTGTCTCATTCTTCCCTACTCTTTTACTTTTCACTGTGCATTTAATTTCCGCTTTTACTTTCTGTTATGTTTCTCTTCTACTCCTCATTCTCTTAACAATTTAGTAAAAGCCTTAGAAGAGTAATTTTTTAATTAGTAAAGGTTTAGGAATAATTAATTCAACCCCCCCTTCTTAATTATTCTGAGGCCACTCGATCCAACAGGAGGTTGCAGCATATGTGGAGGAGCACATGAATCTGGCTATTGCTTACCCTTAGATGATGCTACAAAGGAAGTGAATTACATGGGGAATCAAAACAGACAAGGATTTCATGCAGGCGGTTTTTCAGGTTACCAGCAAGGAGGAAATTTCAATCAAAATCAGGGGCAAGGATGGAGGTCACATCCAGAGAATCAGTTCAATAAAGACCAAGGAGGACCATCCAACAGACCTCGGAATCAGGGGCCTAGCTTGTACGAGAGGACCACTAAGCTGGAAGAGACTTTGGCTCAGTTCATGCAAGTTTCAATGTCCAACCATAAGAGCACTGAGTCAGCCATCAAGAACCTGGAGATCCAAGTGGGACAGTTAGCTAAGCAAATAGCTAAGAATTCTTCTAGAGGTTTTGGAGCTAATACAGAGAAAAATCCCAAAGAAGAATTTAAGGTTGTCATAACTAGAAGCAAGAGGGAGACCATGATGGAGGATGAAAGTAGGACTGGTGAGGAGAAGGAGTTAGAAGCTGAGGCAGAAAAAGAAAATGAGGAAGATCAGATGAGGGAGAAAAAAATAAGTGAAGAAGAACAACAAAAGAATGAAAAAAAAAGAGAAAATGAGGAAGAGAAAAAGACAAAGAGTGAGTTGGCCAGAGAAAAGAAGAAGGAGGTTGTTCCATGTACAGGGAAAGAAGCACCATATCCATTGGTGCCATCTAAGAAGGACAAGGAATGACACTTCACTTGTTTCCTTGATATCTTCAAGAAATTGGAGATAGCTATCCCATTTGGAGAAGCCTTGCAACAAATGCCACTCTACTCCAAGTTTCTCAAGGATTTATTGACCAAGAAAGGCAAATATATCCACAGTGATAATATTATGTTGGAGGGAAATTGTAGTGTTGTTATTCAGAGGATCCTTCCACCAAAATACAAGGATGCAGAGAGTGTCACAATCCCTTGCTCAATTGGTGTTGTGTCAGTTGGAAAAACCCTTATTGACTTAGGGGCTAGCATTAATTTGATGCCTCTATCCATGTGCAGAAGGATTGGAGAGATGGAAATCATGCCAACAAGAATGACATTGTAGCTGGCAGATCGCTCAATTACAAGGCCATATGGCATAGTGGAAGACGTGTTGGTCAAAGTGCGTCAATTTACTTTCCCTATAGATTTTGTGATAATGGACATTGAAGAGGATGCTGAAATCCCACTAATTTTAGGTTGTCCCTTCATGTTAACAGCCAATTGTGTGGTTGATATGGGGAAAGGTAATCTTGAAATGAGTATGGATGACCAGAAGGTTACATTCAATTTGTTTGAAGCCATGAAGCACCCAAGTGACCATAAGGCCTATTTTAAGGTAGAAAAGGTTGAACATGAGGTAGACATGGTAGCTAGAGCCATGGTGCTGCAGTCCCCACTGGAAAAAGCACTGACTAATACTATGAAGTGTATGACAACGGAGGAAGAAAAAGAATTGCAGAACTGTTTGGAAGAATTAGAGGGTTTAGAAGAAAATCCTTCTGAAAAAGTTGTATTTGAAGAATTGAATAAGGACATTCCGGCAGAAAAGGCCAAAGTGGAGTTAAAAACTCTTCTAGAGCATTTGAAGTATGTGTTCTAGGGAGAAAATGAAGCAAGTCCAGTGATCATCATCAATTCTTTAAGAAAGGAGGAGGAATCTCAGCTAGTGGAAGTTTTGAAGAAACACAAGGCAACTATTGGATGGCACATTTTTTATCTCAAAGGAATCGACCCTTCTTACTGCATGCATAAGATCAACATGGAAGCTGATTATAAGTCTGTAAGACAGCCACAAAGAAGATTGAATCTAGTTATGAAGGAAGAAGTGCAGAAGGAAGTACTTAAACTGCTAGAAGCAGGTCTCATTTATCCTATTTCAGACAGTGTGCATGGTTTAGCCCTGTATAGATGGTTCCAAAAAAGGAGGCATGATGGTAATTCGAATTGTGAATAATGATTTGATCCCCACAAGAACCGTCATTGGGTGGAGGATGTGTATCGATTATAGAAAATTGAATGATGCCACCAGAAAGGATCACTACCCACTTCCCTTCATGGATCAAATGCTTGAAAGGTTGGTTGGACAATCATTTTATTGCTTTTTATATGGATACTTTAGCTACAATCAGATTGTTGTGGACCGAAATGATAAAAAAAAGACAGCATTCAGCTGTCATTTTGGTGTGTTTTCTTATAGACGAATGCCCTTCGGTCTTGACAACGCTCCAGCAACTTTTTAGAGATGCATGATGGCAATATTTGCTGACATGGTGGAGAAATGCATCAAAGTGTTTATGGATGACTTCTCTGTCTTTGGCTCATCTTTTGATTGTTGTCTAGCAAATCTAAAGCGAGTCTTGCAACGATGTGAAGAGACCAACTTAGTGTTTAATTGGGAAAAATGCCATTTTATGGTTCAAGAAGGAATTGTGTTGGGCCGCAAAATCTCTCTGAGGGAGATTGAAGTAGATAAAGCTAAAATTGATGTGATTGATATGCTACCTCCTCTAGTGAATGTCAAGGGAGTGAGAAGCTTTTTAGGGCATGTTGGGTTCTACAGGCAGTTTATAAAAGACTTTTCAAAGATTGTCAAACCACTCAGTAATTTTCTCAATAAGGACGCTGTGTTTTTATTCGATGAAGAGTGTTTGAAGGCATTCAACACTCTAAAGACCAATCTAGTGTCTGTTTCCGTCATTACAGCACCAGGTTGGGGCCAAGAGTTTGAGCTCATGTGTGATGCAAGTGATTATGTTGTAGGTGTTGTATTGGGCCAGAGAAAAGGTAGAGTCTTCCATGCTATTTATTATGCCAGCAAAGTTTTAAATGATGCCCAAATGAATTATGCCACCTCAGAGAAGGAAATGCTTGCAATTGTGTATGCTTTGGAAAAGTTCAAATCACACTTAGTGGGATCGAAAGTTATTGTTTACACTGATCATGCAGCCATTAAGTATTTATTGAATAAAGCTGACTCCAAGCTAGATAAATCAGGTGGATTTTTGTTGCTTCAGGAATTTGACCTAGTGATCCAAGACAAGAAAAGATTTGAAAATCTTATGGCGGACCACTTGTCAAGACTAGTCAATGAAGAGGTGACTTTGAAGGAGCTAGAGATAAGAGATGAATTCCCTGATGAATCGTTGTTCATGGTGAATGAAAGGCCATGGTTCGCTTATTTGGCCAACTTCAAGGCAGCTGGAATCATTCCAAAAGATTTGACTTGGTAGCAAAGGAAGAAATTCTTGCATGATGCCTGATTTTATGTTTGGGATGACCCACATTTGTTTAAAATTAGTGTTGACAACCTTTTGCAAAGGTGTGTAACAAAGGAAGAAGCAAGGAGCATATTGTGGCATTGCCACAATTCACCATGCGGAGGTCATTACAATGGAGACAAAACAACAACTGAAGTCCTGCAATTAGGATTCTTTTGGCCAACACTTTTCAAAGATGCTCATGAACATGCCACTCAATGTGATCAATGTCAACGAATGGGAGGAATCTCTAGAAGAAATGAAATGCCCTTGAAGAATATAATGGAGGTGGAAGTCTTTGACTCCTGGGGAATTGACTTTGTAGGTCCTCTTCCTCCATCTTTTGGCAATGAATATATCCTTGTGGTTGTGGATTATGTCTCCAAATGGGTTGAAGCAGTGGCTGCCCCAAAGAATGATGTCTAAACTATAGTGAAGTTCTTGAAGAAGAATATTTTTGCTCACTTTGGAATGCATAGGGTCCTAATCAGTGATGGGGGCTCTCACTTTTGCAACAGCCAACTGCAGAAGGTGCTAGGCCATTATCATGTCACACACAAAGTAGCCTCACTGTATCAGCCACAAACAAATGGTCAAGCTGAAGTTTCCAATAGGGAACTAAAAAAGATTCTGGAGAAAACTGTGGCCTCCACTTAGAAGGATTGGTCTAGCAAGCTGGATGATGCACTATGGGCTTACAGGACTGCCTTCAAAACCCCTATAGGCCTATCTCCATTTCAAATGGTTTATGGCAAAGCTTGCCATTTTCCATTAGAAATGGAACATAAAGCATACTGGGCTTTGAAGTTCTTAAATTTTGATGAGACTCTATCAGGGGAAAAGAGAAAGTTGCAACTCTTGGAGCTGAAAGAGATGAGGTTGAATACTTATGAGTCTTCAAGATTGTACAAAGAAAAAGTGAAGGCTTGTCATGACAAGAAGCTGATAAAGAAAGATTTTAGGCCAAGCCAACAAGTTCTGCTATTCAACTCAAGATTGAAGCTATTTCCAGGCAAGTTAAAGTCTAAATGGTCTGGACCATTCACCATCAAGGATGTCAAGCCTTATGGAGCAGTGGAATTATTTGACCCTTAGTCAGAAACTCTGAATATAACATGGATAGTGAATGGCCAGATATTGAAGCTATACCACGGTGGGAACATTGAGAAATTGACCACCATTTTGCAATTACAGGACCCTTAGAGGTAACATATGTCAAGCTAGTAACGTTAAATAAACACTTATTGGGAGGGAGCCTAGCTTTTTCTTTATTTTCTCAATCATTTTTTTTGTTCATCATTGCATGTAGTTAGTTTTTGACTTATTTGTGATTGCTAGAGTAAAATACTAAGCATGTTTTGTATGTTAAAGGGGTTGGCAAAAGCTTCTCTGAAGCATTGGATGAGGAAAGAACTTAGAAAAATTTTCAGTCATCTACTCGCTCAGCGCGCCTCATGCGCTAAGCGAGACATACCCTATGCGCTGAGTGAGTAGCATCGCTCGCTAAGCGCGCCAACCCCCATCCATTGGCTGAAGGGGTCTCGCTAAGCAAGACAGCCTAAAAACCTCTCTGGATTGCATTTAATGGAATTGGGCTAAGCGAGCCAGCTCGCTGAGTGCGACATAGTTTCTCACTAAGCACGTCTGTGTGCTAAGCACAGTAAGCTCTCTTCCTGGACCCCCATGTCAATTGGGCTAAACGGGTCATACTCGCTAAGCCCAAAACTCTCTCTGGAATGGCATAGCACTAAGCGAGACTATCTCGCTAAGCGTGACCCCACTACTGCATCTTGAGGCATTTAATCCGCTAAGCTGGCCATGTCCCGCTTAGCGGAAGTTGCAGACCAATCAGAGCTACATAACTCGCTAAGCGTGCACCTGTGCGCTGAGCCCAAAAGCTTATCGGGTTTTCTAATTTTCGAATTGGGCTAAGCGAGCCTGTCCCGCTAAGCGAATGAATTTAAATCCTGAAAAATTTAAACATCACTGAGTGCTAGCTAAGCAAGTCACTCACGCTAAGCGAGTCAGTCGAAACTGCCAAAAATAAAACATAACTCCCTTTGGTAGTTACTTTTGCACAATCATATAACCTCCTTCCTCTCACTTCTTGCAATCATTGGCAATTCCTGCACTGTACTCATACTTCCTTTCTGCATCTTGCCTTCATTTTCCTCACTAATCTCTGCAATCCAAGTAAGTACTTCAGTTCCTTGTCATTTTGAATTTAAATTTTGAACCCTAGGGTAGAAGACATTTTAAGTTCTCTTTGTGATGTTGATTCTGTGTTGTTGTTGCTTATTTGTTAGTAGTTGTTTGATTGTATGTTTTTAGGGCTTTAGTGTTGTTGTTGCTTATTTGTTAGCAGTTGTTTGATTGTATGTTTTTAGGGCTTTAGTTTAGCGTATAATGTAGGTTGATTACAGGGGCTTTGCTTAGATTTCCTATGCTTGGAAGTGGCTAGGGAGTTAAGGCTTCAAAGCCCCAATTTTTTCTGGAAATTTCGATGTACTCGCTAAGCGAGTTCATTCATTTTGGATGAATTTCTGGGTTCTTTGATGAACATGCTAAGTGGGTCTGTCCCGCTAAGCGAGTTCATCATTTCTATTTAAATTTATGCATATATGTATGAACTCGCTAAGCCACTGCACTACGACTTTTCAAGCAGTTAAATTTCAAGTTTTAATTTCTGAGTTCGTATGAACTTGCTAAGCCGGCATGTCATGCTTAGCGAGTTAGTTTAGTTAGGTCTGAGTTATAGAGGCTTTTGGCATTCTAGTTGCGGCTAAGCGAGCCACGCTCGCTAAGCCACCATGCCTTTGAAGTCTGAATAAGCTTGAGCTAAGTGAGTATGTCTCGCTAAGCCCAAGGCAATTTAGTTTTGCTGAATTTTGTTCATGCGCTAAGTGAGTCATGCTCGCTAAGCGTAATTTCTTCTTTGTTTTAGAATTGGGCTTAGCGAGCAGGCTCGCTAAGCCATTTATGTTCCAGTAGTTAAGTCGCGCTAAGCGCCCACTGGCGTTAAGCCCATTTAGTGTGTCATGCTAAGCGAGTCTATCTCGCTAAGCGCAATTAGCTCTCTGTCAGAGAATAAGGCTTAGCGAGCCATGCTCGCTTAGCCATTGTGTTGTTTCAGCTAAGTGAGGGTGTCTTGCTTAGCCAGGGTCTTTATTTTTTAGTAGTTGCGCTAAGCGCGGCTTTCGCACTAAACGTATCATGTTATTTTCTAAAGGCACGCTAAGAGAGTCTGTCTCGCTAAGCGCCCAGTCCTTTTTTCTGGTTTATTTTTTGTTTTTAGTCTTCAATAAAACCTGTCTAATTTTCTTTCCTGTGATTCTTTTGATGCAGATGGCCTCCAGAAAGAGGAAATCATCCACATCCCGATCTCAGGAACCCTATGATACGACAAGATTCGTTTTTGAGGTCGCCTGGGAACATTATGAGCAAAATGTACATGCCAGAAACATCTTCCCAGAGAGGAATGTTGATTTATACTTGACCCAGTACGACGAGTTCCGAAAGGAGCTCGAGATGAGGAGGTGGCACAAGGCCTTGACCAGGCAGCCTGATGGCCGCACTGATGTGGCCCTGGTCAAGGAATTCTATGCTAATTTGTTCGATCCAGAGGATAAGTCCCCGAGGCAGGTCAGGGTGTGGGGCAAGTTAATCAAGTTTGATCCTGCGACCCTCAACACATTCCTGGAGACCCCCGTGGTTTTGGAGCCAGGGGAGAGGTACTCCACATATTCCAGGTTCTGTCATTCACATCCGGACCCACAGGAGCTTGCATCCAAGCTCTACATTCCAGGGCGAGGATTTGTTCTGAACACTAAGGGAGCGCCTTGGAAGCTTCTAAGGAAAGACCTCACCACTCTTGCCCAGACCTGGAGTGTTTTATCATACTCCAACCTTACCCCCACCTCTCATACTTCTAATCTGAACATGGATAGGGCGAGGTTGGTATACGGACTCGTCATGAAGATGGACATGGACGTGGGCTCGATCATCTCTGGTCAGATCTCGCAGATGGCCCAGTCCAACTCCTCTAGGCTCGGATTTCCCGCAATCATCACTGCTATGTGCATCGCCCGGGGAGTTATTCTTGATTCATTGACTTTTGAGTCTCTGGGCCCTGCCATTAATTTGACATATATCTGAAAGAACTGCTAGAACCCGGATTATCCCATGATCACCTTTTCGGGGACCCGCAAGACTAGGGCTCGGGGACCTTATGATACCACCACCTCTGCTCCAGCTTCTATCTCAGCACCAGCACCACCACCAGCTCCTGCTCCTGCCCCTCCAACACTCATAGCACCTTCCGGCCCTTCCGCTCAGAGCTCAGACATTTTGGTGCCAATGCTGCAGAGCCTTCACCATGGCTTATGCCTGGTGATGTAGAGCATTCACAATTTGGCTCACCATCGGCCCATCATTAGCATGGAGGATTTCATGGCCCAGGTGGCCTGGACAGGAGTCCACCCTTCTCCTGTGGGGGGAGGTGAGGCTCCTACAGCCCAGGAGCCACAACCAGAGGAAACGCTCGAGGACACTCCTGTCACCACGCCTTTGGAGGCCATTGAGGAGGAAGATGTCGTTGCAGATACAGATTACGTTGCAGACATGATAGCAGTGTAGGGCACCTAGGACCCCTGGCCCACACCAGCTCAGGACACTCCAATGCCAGCTCAGGATGCCCCTTCACCACCTTGTGATGACCCAGCTCCAGCTCAGGAGGAGTGAAGACAGGATCCATTTATTTTTCTTCCATTTAGACACAACTTTTAAATTTCAGTTTTAGTTTAATTTTACTTATTTACTTAGCACTTTTATAGTTTTTGGAATAGTTTACAGCTTTTAAACTTTATGCACAATGGTTTGGTTTTTGAAACGTGTCTTGGTTTAAATCTTTGGTGTTTATGGATTGGTTTGAAATTGGATTGATTGCATGAACTGAGTGAATTGCGATGTTAGATCACATGCCTTGAATAAGTATGTGGTTGTTAGAAGAGAAAGAACATGAATTAAGGGTGTGAGTGAAAATGTTAGTTTGTTTGACAGGTAAATAGTGAAGGAAATCATTGGCTATAACCCAATAAGTTGTGTGAACTTAAATTGTGAGACAACGACTAGCATCAAGTATCAATCTTTGCATGAATCTCTAAATACTGAATGAATGCATGATTTGGAAATGATGAAGGCCATGATTGATTGATTTAGCTACTTAGCCAAATAGCCTTATGTAGAAGCAAAGCTTCATGGTGAACCAAAGGTGATTCCAAGGTGTTTTGATGATAACAAAGATGATAACAAAAGATGATGACAAAGGTGATGACAAAAATCTCAAAGATCAATCAAAGAACAACTCAAGTGAATCAAGAACAATTCAAGAGTTCAAGATAAGAATCAAGAAGAATTCAAGACTCGAGAAGAAAGTCTAGAGACAAGAATCAAGATTCAAGGTTCAAGATCAAGATTCAAGACTCAAGATTCAAGAATGAAGAGAAGACTCAATCAAGATAAGTATTAAAAAGTTTTTTAAAACTTTGAATAGCACATGAGTTTTTGACAAAACCCTTTACCAAAGAGTTTTTACTCTCTGGTAATCGATTACCAGATTGTTGTAATCGATTATTGGTAGCAAAATTGTTTTGAAAAAGTTTTCAAATTGAATTTACAACGTTCCAATTATTTTCAAAAAGCTGTAATCGATTACAATGTTTTGGTAATCGATTACCAGTGCCTTGGAACGTTGAAATTCAAATTCAAATCTGAAGAGTCACATCCTTTCACACAAAAGCTTTGTGTAATCGATTACACTAATTTGGTAATCGATTACCAGTGACTGTTTCTGATAAATCAAAAGATGTAACTCTTCAAAAGGTTTTTGACTTTTTCAAATTGGTTTTAAGTTTTTCTAAAAGTTATAACACTTCTAAATGGTCTTCTTGGCCAAACATGAAGAGTCTATAAAAGCAAGGCTTTGATTTGCTTTTCAATACACATTTTAACATTCATTCGATTAATCCTTTACAAGCCTTGAATCTCTTTGAAATTCTTCTTTTTCTTTGTACCAAAAGCTTTCTGAAGTTTTCTGGTTTTCCAAACCTTGAAAACTTATGCTATTCATCTTTTCATTCTCTTCTCCCTTTGCCAAAAAGAATTCGCCAAGGACTAACCGCCTGAATTCTTTTTGTGTCTCTCTTCTCCCTTTTCCAAAAGAACGAAGGACTAACCGCCTGAATTCTTTTGTGTCTCCCTTCTCCCTTGTCAAATAATTCAAAACGACACAGTCTGAGAATTCTTTTGATTCTTCCCATTCCTTAATACAAAAGTGTTCAAAGGACTAACCGTCTGAGAATTCTTTTGTATCCCCATTCACAAAGTATCAAAGGTTTAACCGCCTGAGATCTTTGTCTCAACACATTGGAGGGTACATCTACTTGGGTTTGACTGAGAACAAGAGAGGGTACATCTCTTGTGGATCAGTTCTAGTGGAGGGTACATCCACTAGGTTCAAAGAGAACAAGGGAGGGTACATCCCTTGTGGATCTTTGCTTGTAAAAGGATTTTTACAAGGTTGAAAGAAATCTCAAGGACCGCAGGTCGCTTGGGGACTGGATGTAGGCACGGGTTGTTGCCGAACCAGTATAAAAACTCTTGTCTGTTTGTTTCCTTCTTCCCTACTCTTTTACTTTCCACTGTGCATTTAATTTCTGCTTTTACTTTCTGTTAAGTTTCTCTTCTACTCCTCGTTCTCTTAACAATTTAGTAAAAGCCTTAGAAGAGTAATTTTTTAATTGGTAAAAGTTTAGGAATAATTAATTCAACCCCCCTTCTTAATTATTCTGAGGCCACTCGATCCAACACCTTATCCTGTTCATGAATGATTAAACCCTTACACCCATTTTGAGCTTGAATTGGATTGAATGAGTTGAACCCTAAGCCTGATTGAAATTATAATCTCCGTCTACCTTTCCTTAGGTTATAGGAGAGCATTTTGGTTCAAGACAAAATTGTCCCAAATTTGGGGGAGTGTATTGGGTGATGTTGATTGCAAGTAAGGTAAGCAACAACCACAAAAAATTGTATAAAGAAGCAGTAATCATAAACTGCTAAAATAAAAAATAAAAAAGAGTTCAAGAATAAGTAAAGCTTTGTGTGTGTTGTTGCTTGAGCTAAGTATTTTCTATGATTGTGGCATATCAATAGAAACTAGGAATTAAAGAAAAAAGGTGATCTAAGGATGAATGCTCTCCTAGAATCTAAGTTTTGCATCCTAGAAAAACCATGAATTATTTGTAGTCCAGTCTCATTACAAGCCAAGAAAGTCCTTCAAATTCAATTTGTGTGTTTGTGATTGTATGGCATGAGATGAAATGCAAAGGTTGAGACTTGTGTTGGCTGTTGATTTGAAGAATTACCTTAAACACTTGTGCTTATGAGAGAAACAATAGCCGTGAGGATTAAGCTTGATGAACCTTCCTTGATACCTGTCTTGCTTGCTAGCTTATTTCATTTGTGCTGCTTAATGAACATGTTTATATCTTTGAAATAAAACATGACTTGTGAAGGGCTGTTGGTTGAAGTATTGCTAGTTATCTCTCTTCATGTGATTGAATATTTTCGAACAAACACACTTTTGGTTAACAACTGTGAATTCTGTCACTTGAGGACAAGTAAACTATTATTTCTTTGCTTGAGGACAAACAAAATTGTAAATTTGGGGAAGTTTATTAGTTGTTATTCATGAGTTAGTTTGATGTTGAATATATGTAAGGAATTAGTGTTTTACCTCCAATTTATGGTTCTTTTTGTAGGAATTGCACATATTTTTCTGTTTAGTGTGATTTTATAAAGTAAGAACTCCAATTTTGTGAATTGATGTTGAATCCAACTCAGTTTCAAGCCAAAGAAGAGAAGGTCAAGTAGCTGATGACTCGCTCAGTGAGGTAGATCCGCTCAGCGAGTAGCATTCGCTTAGCGAGGCATACAGCTCGCTTAGCGGGTTAGGAAACCCTAGAAGAGGATAAGTCAGAGATGTGCTTGCCCGGTGCACATCCAGCCCACCTAGTGAGGACGTTGTCTCTTCTCACGCTCAGCGCGCCCAGTCTTGCTAAGCCAAAATTCACTTACTCTCGCTTAGCGAGCCAGTCTCGCTAAGCGAACCTTCGAAAGCTGAAAGCTCTAAGAGCCTTTATAACTCTGAGGTTGGCGAATTTTCTAAGGGAGCACATATTTTGAAGAACAGAAGACAGAAAGAGAGCAACAGAGAGAGCTTAGGTTAGAAGGAGTGAAGTTTAGGGTTTGTAGGAGACATCCTCAACCATCTTTTGCCATTTTCTTTCACTCAAAACTATTCCTTCCTTGTATTGTGAGATTGCATTGCTTGTAATGGAAGGCTAAGCCTCTTTGTTGGGGAGTTCTGCTGAAAACCTTGATGTAACATTCTTTCACTATCTATTTAATGCTATTTTTACGTGTTCATTGCTTCTATCTATGCTTATTTTACATGTTTGTGGCTTGATCACCCATTTGTATGTATAGTTAGGATTTTTAGCATTGGAAAATGCTTTAAAGCCTTAGAACTTGGTAGAGCAAGCTAGAAATCTGCATGTTTAGGAATGAAGTGCAGTGATCTAGTCCATATTATATTGTAGGCTTAATGCAACTCTTTTAGACTAAATTTGTTGAGGGATCAAGGACAAAGTTTAAAGAGAGTTAGGTTCATTCACTAGAGGGATCTTGGTTTGAGTAGTTTCTCAGCATAAGAACATTAGGATAATGTTAAATAGAGAAAAATACATATTAAACATCAAGAGAAATTCAGTAGAACGACCCAACGCTTTTTACTTGATAGTTTTCACCTTCATAATTTAGATATTTAGTTTATGTTCAAATAGATTTTAGTCCAGAATCCAACTTGATATTTACTCTGCTTTTAATCCATACAAATGTTTGCACATTGAATGTACAATGTTTGAGTGAAATAAATTCCCTGAGGATACGATACTCGGTCTTACCGTTTTATACTACATGAACAAATCGGTACACTTGCCGACCTCCGAACACATGTACTCATTTATGAAAGTTGTAGGATTCACCCATCTGAACTTGGAAGGGATTACAGAAATGGATGGAGGACTTTTGCACAATCACAAAATGTGCAAGCTGGAACTTAAATTATAGTTGAGTTCCCATATGCAACTTTTAACTTTGTTTTATTTTGGATTTGTTTGTAATTAAAGTACATTATACAATACTATTATTGATCTGTAAATTTTTGTTTATAAGTCTTGGTGGCATATTTTGTGGGAATTGAAACATCCTTAACACATTTGTGGAAAATTTTTGTTTATAATTACTCTTAGTGCATGGTATATTTTCTTTAGAAATCTTAGTGATATATTAATTTGTGTAAATTTTTGTTTATAAGTCTTGGTGATATATTTTGAATGATAAGCTATCATATGAATAATTATAGGTTGATAATTAAAAAAATAGATATGATATTAAAAAAATCCAAAAAAATAACATTGGTTGTTAAAAAAACCGATGTTGTCAGTGAAAAATAACGTCGGTTTTTAGAAAAACCGATGTTATCAGTAAACAACAACATTATTTTTATAAAAATCGATGTTGTTATTTACAATTAACATCGATTTTTCTTAAAACCAATGTTGGTGATAAGAAAACAACATTAACGTTGATATTTTAACGTAGGTACTTTCAACATCTATTAATAACCGATGTTGAAAGTCCTTAATAATCGATATAAAAAGTCTATTTTCTAGTAGTGTCATTTCAAGTGTTCTGTTAGTATAGGAGATGTCATCCTATCGGTAGTCAATAGGAGGTGTCACCCTGTGTGGTTCCTTTTGTGCATTGCATTGTGAGTGTCATGCGATATTGGACCTTCAATTTGATACCCTTGACCTTGATACTGTTGTTTGAGGCGAGGACTGGTGCATGTGCAATGTTTCAATTTATACTATTTTTAAAGTTTCAATTTATAAATAAAAAATTATACTATTTTTTTTTCATATTTTTACTATGTTAAGTAAACTTTATTACATTATTCAAAAACTTCATATAAGGTTTTTAATTATTTTAGTTACGTATTACATATTGTGTTGTGAACATTGTTTTATATTTTGCATGTAAAAGTAGCGCGAATGTGGCCATTTTGTATTGTATTTTCATATTTTTTATTGAAATCATGGCATTTAATATATGTTTCATTATATAAATTTTTGCTAATATTAGGCTCATTTTTTAAGGTCTTATTTAGAATAGTTATTTTATAATTTACATATATATTTTTCTAAATAGATATGTAATATATAGTGTTGTTTATGAAATCCCTGTAAAGTATTAGTTTTAAATAGTTTTTAATGGACCTTTTTAAAGACCTTAGGAAGTTTTTGAATAATGTAATTAAGTTTACTTAACATAGTATATAAGAAAAATAGTATAAATTTTTTATTGAATTGAAGGAAACCTTCAACAAAACACAGTCAGGTAACATGGAGCTTCACTCCAACCTCACACAATAGGTTCACTATTGTGTGACACTGACCAAACATGAAGCTCTGCTCCAATCTCGAAGAGCAAGTTCACTATTGTGTGACACTAACAAAACATGGAGTGAAAGCCTCACTCCAATCTCGCACAACACGATGATACCTCCTTACAGAATACCTAAAAAGAAGAAGTCAAACAGGGTAGCGTCTTCTGTTAATGGATAAACAAAAAATACAAGGTGCTACTTAAGATGGTACCTCCTACATCTTATGTGACAAAAATCACCCTTGACAAATAAATAATTTTAAAACTAAACCACTTTGATAAATACTTTAAAGAAATAACCCTCTTTAGTTTTTTAAAAAAAAAGTCTCCTAAAAAGTTTAAAACCTCAAATATAGTAAAATATAAAAAAAAATAGATAATAAAATGAAAATGGATTAGTAGATATAAAAAACCATATTTAAGTGTGTAAATTATTATGGTTAGTCGTTATCGATCACAATTAATTTAAAAAAAAAAAAAAACTTTAGATCAATTATGATGTTGCGGGTTAAATTATATTATTTAGAGCATGTTCACTTTTATGATAAGGAAAAAAGAATGAAAAATAAATAAGTTTTTCCCATAAGCTCAAATTCTTATGTTGCAAAAGCTCTTTTCACTTAGCTTTTCAAAAGGTGATTTTTAACTTATTTATCAATTAATTTTAGCTTATAGGAGAAATTAATTCATTTATGATTATTATTTTTTTTTCCTAAAAATACTTATAAAGTTTATCCAAAAGAACCCTCAATCTAGAGTCAAATGTGTGCTTTACAAGAAATTTTCTGGAGCAGCAAAATATCATGGGCTAATCCGCACTCATTTTAATGACTAATTAATCCTTCCATGTCATTAACATTTAAGTCATTAGAAGAAAAAAAACACAATTAATTAAATAGCATTTCCTAATTTGACAAGATTGGTTTTTATTTCATTCCAAGAGCATTCAAAATTTGAGTAAATATGTAAAGGCTTAAATATGAATTTAATCTTGTAAGTTTATATTTTTTTTAATTTTGATCTATGTAGAATGTTTTGTTTAATTTTAATCTATGTAAATTTGTATTTTTTCAAGTTTAGTCTTTATAAAAAAAATTAGTTCTTATAAGTTTATATTTTTTTTTTCAATTTTAAATCTTTTAAGATTCAATTTTTTTATATTTTTAATTCATGTAAGTTTGCACTTTAGGAAATAAAATTAGAAAACATAAATTTATAGAGATTAAAAATGAACAAAAAAAACTTATAGGAGATAAAATTGAAAAAATGTAAACTTACAAGAACTAAAATAAATAAATAAAAACTTAGTGGGGATGAAAATTGATTTGCCAAAAAAAGTTTTTAAAGAACTAAATCAATTTACACTTTTCTTGAGTAAATTGGAGAAGAATGCACTAATTATTTATTATTATTTGAATCAATAACTGAACCTTATTATTATTTTCTTTATTGAATTTAGTACTAATGTTATATAGTTTATCATTATTTGAATCATTTCTAAGGCTATTCCTAATTCAATACTTATCAGATAAAAAAAAATCAATATACTTATATCCTCTCAAATTGATTTGCGATTTTTTTTTAAAGAACTAAATCAATTTACTCTTTTCTTGAGTTTGATTGACTATTGACAATTTTTATCACAAAGGTATTTATTATTATTTTGATGTCTTTGTTGATAAGAAAAACTCACATTAATCTTTCTCTAGTTTTAATCATTTTCATTAGTTCTATAATTATTCTCATTTTCATTTAAGCATAAAAATTGAGATAATTTATTAAATTTTTATTTCAGAAATTTCAACACTATCATAATTATCCATACCATCTTGTTGTATAATTTTTCTTTTTTATTTACTTTTATTCACACTACAATCTTCAAAATGATTCATTTTATCTTAATTATAATTATTTATATTCATACTTGTTCTTATATCTAAATAAAATTGAAAGTAAATTTAGATCGAATTCTAATTCTACTTACAAATTATTTTCACAACCACAATATAATATTTATGATTTTGAACTGATAAATCAATTACATCTATGATAGAATTAAAATTACAATTAAAAATATCAAACATAATTTTAACCTTTCATCCAACCATAACCTACATTTCTCAACACTATGTTATCATAGGATTAATCACCATTAGAATTAGAATTGCAATTAAAAATATCAAACATAACTCTAACCTATCATCAGAAACCTAAATTTCTCAATACTAGTGTGTTGTCACAAGATTAATCACCATTAACAATTATCATATCACGCATTGCATTTTTGGTATGGACCCTAAATTTTAAATTAGATGAATGTAGTGAGCTTCAAGTTAAAACAATGTGCATGCGGTATTCATTTAAGTAAGGAAATATGCTTAGTCAAACCCAAGGTCGGCCTTGGTGTTGATTTCCAGTGTGATCGCCCATGGCTCATGACTGAAGGGGGCCAAAAAAATAAAAATAAAAAGTTATAGTATAAGGAGAAAATATAATTCAAACCCTTTTAGTAATAACTTTATCTTGCTAGCTTTTAAAAACTCATTTAATTCTTAAATTTTAACTTTTTCAAGTATTAAGCGTAACAAAATTACAATTTCTATTTAAAAAAGATTAAATATTTATTTACATGTAATATTTTATATTTGTATGTACTTGTGAATAGGGAAAATATTTTGCATGTAATAAAATATATCATTTTTAATGAAATTGTGTGTCTATTTATATGAAATATATTTATTATACTTATACACAAATAGTCCTTGTCTGTAATTTCTTGAGAAAGACGTGAGTTGTTATAACATTCCAAATACA
This sequence comes from Glycine soja, assembly GCF_004193775.1. NCBI lineage: Eukaryota > Viridiplantae > Streptophyta > Magnoliopsida > Fabales > Fabaceae > Glycine > Glycine soja. Next base: position 20,201,526 of record NC_041006.1, read on the forward strand.
TGTTTTTAATTTCTACAAATAAAAAAAAGGACCCAGGCCATTATTTTGCTATAGGTTCATAAAATATCAAGACCAACCTATGTCAAACCATTGAAAGTTTGAAACATTACATCAAAAACAATTAAAAGAAATTAAGCAACATATGTCAAGATGCATAAAAATTACTATCTAGTGATGATCCTCCTCTTGATGTTGGTCCATCTTGTTCACTTCTTTCATCTATGAAATAAAAATCATATCATGTTAAGTTTTAATAACATAATTAAATTTAACACAAGAATAAGTGAAGTACTTACAAAGTGTGAAATAATAAGAGTAAAATTTGATCAAGAATGTTAAAAGATACAAAATAAGATGAACAAAAAGTAGGCTAAATGACCCCTATAGTCTTCTATGTTTTTTTTTCAGTTTAACTTTTTATCATTTAAAAAGTTTATTTCAGTCCTTCATTTTTAATTGTTCCTTCATTCCATTGAAAATTAAAATCGTTAATAATTTAAAAATATTGACAGTAGAAATCACCACAAAATGTGTTTCTTAGTTTTCTCCTTCACCTGAAAACCCAAAACCCAAAATCTGCCCCCAAATTCTTTGCCTCTAAACCCTAACTTCGTTAACTTTCTTTATACCATCCTCACCCTCTCCGGCTGCCTCACCCCTTCTGTCACCCTGTCGTTGCTACCATTGCCGACTCCATCAAGCATCGCCTCACATCCTTTGTAGTATCGAACTGAATGACACCCTTAACGATATCTTCTAGCAAGTAGAACGCATCGTAGGAGGAGTCACACGACCTGATGTGACCGTCATCAACTGTTTCGACGAGGGAGTCATAGGCAAGGGAGAATAAGTCTTTGTTGCGGACCTTGAAGATGAGAGACAAGGAGATGTCAAAAATGGGTCTGGTGTTGGTTCAAATTTTCGGGGTTTCCACTTTTGCTTTTGAATTATCACTTCCGAAGCTTGGAGATTTAAGAGAAAGAGGAAATACTAGGTTCTAGATTTGCAGAGGGAGAAGAAGATAAAAACTAAGAAACATATTTTGTGACTGTTTTTAGTTTTTTTTTAAAAAATTATTAATAGTATTAGTCATCTACCATGATACAAACAAGGCTGCTAGCCTTCCTAATTCCCGCCCAAAAACGTCTTTTCACAGTGCATTTATTGTTTTCGTCATTTTGTGTGCACAGTGCACTTATCAATGCATTTTTTCGTTTCCACCAACACTGAACTTATTGTTTTGTCTTTTCGAGTTGGGCTTGGCTCTGCAGTGTTCATGCCTTTGCATTTTTCCGATTTCCATTTCCATTGTGGCCTCTGAATTCTCTCCCGCTTGGATTTCCTCTCCATGGTTTCCATTTTCTATTGTCTTTCTTCCTCATTTTTGTTTTTCGTTTTCGGCTTGGCTCTGCAGTGTTCATGCCTTTGCATTTTTCCGATTTCCATTTCCATTGTGGCCTCTGAATTCTCTCCCGTTTGGATTTCCTCTCCATGGTTTCCATTTTCCATTATCTTTCTTCCTCGTTTTTGTTTTTCGTTTTTGGCTTGGCTCGGCCTGTACGATGGTATTTCAAGCCAAAAGGTCTGACCTTTTTGTATTTTATCATGAGTTTGTTGTTTTGTATACGAAGCTTTTCAATTTTTCAAGCCAAAAGGTTTGATCTTTTTGTATTTTATCATGAGTTTGTTGTTTTGTATACGAACCTTTTCGATTTTTCTTGGGTGGTTTGTTGTTATATAGCAGCACAAAAACAAAGCAAAAGCTTCTACCTTTTTGTTCATAAATGTTGTTTGTTGTTCGTTTTCGGCTTGGCTCGGCATGTATGATGGCATTTCAAGCCAAAAGGTCTGACCTTTTTGTATTTTATCATGAGTTTGTTGTTTTGTATACAAAGCTTTTTGATTTTTCAAGCCAAAAGGTTCGACCATTTTGTATTTTATCATGAGTTTATTATTTTGTATACGAACCTTTTCAATTTTTCTTGGGTGGTTTGTTTTTATATAGCAGCACAAAAACAAAGCAAAAGCTTCTACCTTTTTATTCATAAACGTTGTTTGTTGCTCGTTTTCGGCTTGGTTTGGCATGTATGATGGTATTTCAAGCCAAAAGGTTCGACCTTTTTGTATTTTATCATGAGTTTGTTGTGTTGTATACGAAGCTTTTTGATTTTTCTTGGGTGGTTTGTTGTTATATACCATTTTGGTCGGGGTTTGTTGGGTTTTGATGTTGCATGGGCATCAGTTACTAGCTTTTTTTTTTATTCATCGCAATAACAAAGCTTATAGCTTTGTTCATTTTTTATGATTAGTACAAAAGGTTGGACCTTTTTTTGTTCTATAATGAGTTTATCGTTTTGTTTCATGATAGATGATTTTGGGTGGGGTTTGTTGTTCGGCTTTGTCGTGGTTGAGTTACATTTTAAAATTTTATCTTATAATTATGTTTATGATGTATGCATTTGATTTTTCAGGTTGTAAACTTCCTTCTCTACCTGTAATTTGCTCCACTTCTTCCCCTTAATTTGCTGGACTTCATCTTTGATTGATTTCTTTCCTCTTCCGACTTATGGCCATTCAAATTGAAGGTGAGCAAGTTGAAATTTATAAATAGGAATACACATATTATTTGCAATGTTACATAAACCGATTTTTTACGGGTTATGAATAGCTGAACCTAAAAATTACATGTTTACATGCTGTTGTTATTGTTGTAAGTTGAAACTTTGTTGCCTGAAACTGCGACTTTGGGAACTTGCCCTTTGAGATGTTGACTCAATATTGACAATGTGTCTGAATTTGGACCCTAATTTGGAATTGTTTCATAATGTTCTGTTGATACTGTGCGGCATTTTATTGTATTTTTTAAGGGTATCCATTTGGGATTTTCATTTGGATTTATTGTGTCCTGAATACATATATATTTCTTTTTTTAATACAATTTTTTCCTATAGCTGAAACATAGTTGTCTATATCAGAAAATGGTGCAAATTGCCTGAAATTGTGACTTTGTGAACTTACTGTTTGAGATGTTGACTCAATATTGAGAATGTGTCTGAATTCAGACCCTAATTTGGGAATTGTTTCATAATGTTCTGTTGATATTGTGCGGCATTTCATAATGTTCCTCAATACATATATATTTTCGTTTTCAGGTTGGTTTTGTATCTATGAGTTGGTAATGAGTATTGAAAATTTATTTTCTCATTCCAACATTGTAATACAAGTTTTTTTATGTCAATCTTTGCTTTGTTTACATTTGTGTCAATGAATCCGGTTTTTTGCATTTCCATGTTGGTCATTGTTTTCTATCTGCTTCAGTTCATACATTAGTCAAACTGATTGTCAATCCTTTTTTATTATTGATTTCCTTACATTATTCATTTTATAAATTCTTATATGTTTTTTATTTGCACCCTGATTTGTTTTTTTATAGAATCCTATCTTTCATACACCCTGTTCATGTTTTGTATTTGCTTGCATGTTGACCGAGAATGACAAAGAAGTCGAGAATCATAACTACAAAGAACGGCAGTAAATGGTATGTTTTCGTATACCCAACTTTTCTATCTTTCGTCATTGGATTGTTGTGATGATCAATTTTTGTGGGCTTTTGTTGTGTTTTGATCTTGCGTGGTTTGCAATGTTTTTCTTCTGAATGAGTTGCGAGAAAAAACACGTACATAACTTCTTTTTTATTTCCATGATGTCCATTGGTTTGAAGTGTTTCATTTGGTTATATATGTTTATATATTTATATATCATCATCTATCATCTATCATGATACAAACAAGGCCCTCACAATGCCAATGTGGTTTGACCTTTTTGTTCACAAACGTTGTTTGTTGTTCATTTCGCATCTGCATCATTTACTACTTTGTTCAGATCTGAGTCAATGAAACCATTTTTTGTTATGGTATTTGTCTTTCTGCAAGCCAACAAGAAATGTCTTTTCACTGTGCATTAATTGTTTTCATCATTTTTTGCGTACCCGCTCAGTTACCAATGCGCGTTTTCTAATTTTTCACTCTTTTCAATGTTTCACGCTTTCCATTGCTACACGCCTTTCCGGTTTTCCATTTTCCATTTCCGTTGTGCCTTTTGGATTGTGGGTTTTGAATTCTCTCCCGTTTCGATTTGCTCTCATGCTTTTCATTAAGCCTGGAATTCATTTTCAGCTTGGTTTGGCATGTATCATGAGGTTTGAATATCGGTGTATGTGTTTTTGTTATGGTATATGAGTTTTCGCAGGCCAACAAGACAAAAGGTTGGACCTTTGTTGATTTTATCATTAGTTTATCTTTTCCTATACCTTGCTTTTCGATTTTTGGTGGGTTAATTTTGCCTGTCATCCATTTTTGTCGTTGCATGTGCATCCTTTATAAGCTTTTCCATTTTCCAGTTTGCATTGGTTAATTTCGTTTTCTGATATATATCGGTGTATGCATTTTTCTTAGGGTATATGAGTTAATTTACCTTTTCATGTCGCATTTGCATCATGAACAACCTTCTTAGCAACTCATTACATACACATTTTTATTTGGTTGCATGTTGGTCGAGAACAACAAAGACAAAAACGATAAGTGAAGCACAATAAAGGCCGTTAACGTTGTCCCATAAACCTAACTACAGGTTTGTTTTTGGATTCTCTTTTAATTGCTTAAATGTTCATGTTTGTTCTGCAAAGATGTCCTAGAAAGAAGGCCTTCACAATGCTTTGTTGATGATTGTTCTGCATGTTTCCCAACATGTTTTGTTCATTTTATTGTTATATTGTGACCACATTATTGTTTTCTTCATGTTTTAGCAAATTGTTACCTTTTTCATGTTTTGATGTATTACAAGTCAAACGGTTTCAATTGTATTCCATCTTGGTTTTCTGATGTATCGCAAGACACAAACTTACATTTTTAAAAACCTTCGATCTCCATGTTTGCAATGTTTGCGTTCTGAACGACTTGCGAGGCAAACCTTCATAACTTTATTTTCATTTCCATGTTGGCGATTGTGCAGATCCGTTTGACTGGATACATCACACAACCTTAGACCTTAGCATATTTTATCCTTATTTTATCTTTTGGTACACCATGTATATCATGTACTTACTTTTTTTGGTCTTCTGATTTGCCGCTCGCATAGGCTTACATTTTTATTGTCAATCCTGTGTTGTAGATCGATTTGGTTAAATTATTGTTTGAAGTCTCAATTATATTTTTGCTTAAATTTTGCAGTCCATGTTAGTGTTCATGTCAGTTCTTCATCTTAAAGTCACGTGTGCATTAATTTGTACTCATATCTTGCAAAGAAATCCTCATTTGGAGACTGTCATGTTTCACTTTTGAATGAGTTGCTAAGAGGGACAACTTGGTTATTTTTATTATTATTACTTTGTCATTTCTTATACCCATATTTCTTGCGTTTTGATTTTCAATTTTGCTCCTATACCTGACGACTTTGCTATCATACTTTTTATTTGTAATTCATTTGTAATTACTATTAAATTCATTTTCATTTTATTGTATTATCATTCAATTTTTGGATTATCATTCAATTTCGTCACAACATTTATGTGTTTTATTTTCGAAAACAGTCATTAAGTATTATTTTAATAACTTTTTTGAATATGGAAGGTCATACTTTGATGTGCTTGTAGGTTGGCAAGTAGTACAGTCACGTCCAATTTAAAGCTTCGTATCAATGCTGACTTAGTTTTCAAGGTACCATGTAAAATGTTCAATATCCCCACAATAGATCCTATTGGAATTCGTGTTTATACGTGTACGCTCCACTCCATCATATAGTATATGTTAGAACCGTCTCTACAAAGTTTTACACGTCTAATCATATTTCACAAGTCATTCACAAGTCAAAAAGGTAATAATTGTTTTCACCATTATGAAGGAAAACTAGTACGGGAATTGTTAAAGCCTCCCAATTAATATATATATATATATATATATATATATATATATATATATATATATTCACCATTATCAAAGGTAATAATTGTTTTCACCATTATGAAGGAAAATCAGTACGGGAATTGTTAAAGCCTTCTAATTAATTAATATATTAATATATTTTCACCATTATCAAAGAAACCGAGTACGAGAATTGTTAAAGCCTCCTAATTATTAATTAGGATTTTCAAAATTCAAAAAATGGGTACGGGAATTGTAAAAGACTCCTAATTATTAATTAGGATTTTCAAAATTCATAAAACTGGGAATTGTAAAAGACTCCCAAATTAAAAGCGGTTTCCAATGTATAGGAAGAGACGTAACTAAAAGCGGTTTCCAATGTGTAATAACTTATTCCACAACTACGTTATGTATTTACTAAAGCCCATTCAATACAAATTACAAAATCTCAGGTATATCAAATCATAACCAACAGTTGCTCTCATTTCTTTTCTCATTCCTCCAACAACACCACTCAACCCTTAACAGTATGAGTACACAATCATCAATCTTCTCTAATGCGGTAAGTTCTTTAACATTCTAATTCTTCCTCTTTTCTTTCTTATTTATGTTTAACTTCTGACATTTGTTTCATCAAACATCCTTACAATGATGATACTCTATTTTACACTATGTTCTTCATTTCATGGTTATTATATCTATATTATATGTTTATGCTGATTATAGACTACATATCCACGGTGATGTTTGTAACACGTTTTCATTATGTCTTTAACATTCTAATCATTCCTCTTTTCTTTCTTATTTATGTTTAACTTCTGACATTTCTTTCATCACACATCTTATAATGATGATACTCTATTTTACACTCCGTTCTTCATTTCATGGTTATTATATTTATATTATATGTTTATGCTGATTATAGACTACATATTCACGGTGATGTTTGTAACACGTTTTCATTATGTCTTTAACATTCTAATCCTTCCTCTTTTCTTTCTTATTTATGTTTAACTTCTGACAGTTGTTTAATCACACATCCTTACAATGATGATACTCTATTTTACACTCTGTTCTTCATTTTATGGTTATTATATCTATATTATATGTTTATGCTGATTATAGACTACATATTCACGGTGATGTTTGTAATTCTGTCGACTAGGATATTCATCATGTTATCATGCCTATTTTTGTATATTGTATGTCATTTGTCTGTTGCTTCTTATATGTGTTTGTTCCTTATAAATTGGTTATTGACTTCATGTTGTATGCCTAATATGGACGGTTTTCACGTTTTTCATCATTACCTTCCATGGTTTTTGTTATGTTTTTTTTATCTATCTTTATGTATATTTATGTATAACTTCATTATAGGTTGTTTGCATTTTGGAATCGATTTTTGTGCTTTCTATATGTTGCTTTCTTATTTTGTTCTGTAACTAATTACATTCAATGTTGTGCTATAGGGCCCATCAAATTTGATGGCAAGAACACGATTTACAGCAGCATTTCGTGTTCACAAGGTCAACACTAACAATCCCAACCACTTTTCCTTTTCTCTTATTCCAAATAAAAAAAATAGTGATTGCCTAATGTTTTCATGTTTCCCTGCAAAACATCATTGAAGTTCCGTTGACTTACCATAGACAATGGAGGCCATATTACCCAACTTATGTTTTATTTGACTACAATGGAACCAAGCATTTTGTTAGGGTGTGCAAATATGGCACACGATGCTTTTTTGCTGATGGGCTGAAAGAGTTTAGAAGAATCCACGACAGTGTCATTATCCGGTTTTTTGCAACCTCAAAAGATACTTCTTTCGAAGTTGACATCATGGAACCTATCCTTAGACAAACATGTCGAAGGCCGGTTGTTACAACCAGAAGGCACATCTTTACCGCCGATGTCATGCAAGACATGATCGAACATACCAACCCTTTGGTAGGAGTTTGTTACCCACTCAATGATGTTTTTATTTTTTGGTTCCCATCTTCTCTTAGTTCAAATAACATTTTCAAATTACATTGACTGTTGATCATTTTCCAGCAGCAGCTTTAAATTTTTTGTTTGGATCAAAAAAATATGTTCTTGCTTACCGTTCAAATGGCAGACGTAACCAATGGCAGATCACCGTGCACAACGATCTGCCATCTGTTGCAGATCCATGATTCCAATACCTCTCTGAAAATAATTTAATGGCAGGAGATGAAGTTATGTTCTTCTTTAGGTTTGACGAACATGTATGGGAGGTCTTATTTAGGAAACAAGTTATATGGGATGAAGACCTCCCGGTTTGAAAGACGATGCCTAAAGTTGATGACTTTTTTTGTTTTAATTTTATTTATATTTTGATTAATGTTGTTAATCCAATACCTTAGGGTATATATTAAACAATTTCTTTGAATTTCTACTGTACAGTTAATGGTTATCAACTTATTATGTTCAATGCATATATGTATATGTTTGTTGTTTCTTCCGTAATGGTAGCCAAAATTAAAGTATGAGTCCGTGCATCGGCACGGGCTTCTCGCTAGTTTTCAATAGATAGAAGAATCAATTTGAATCAATTTTTTTAAAAATGAAAAAATTAAAATAATTTTTTTAAAAAATAAAAGATTAAACTAAAAAAAATAAAACATGACTTAAAAAAATATTTAGGCTTGTAAAATTCGGCGTCTGAGCCCCATTTTGTTTTTGACAGATGCCTGAGCCACATATTTATATTAAAACTTGTAATTCAATTTGTTAAAAATATACTATAATTAATTTTAAACATAACTTAAATTATAATTCCAAAAATGAACTACAGGGCAAGTCCGTGAGCTGCATGCGCAAGTGCACATTCTCATATTTTATTTTCAATGCCCTAGTCTAAGTCTAAATCTAGCATGTCAAAGAATATGTCGCATCAACCAAAGTTCAGAATATAAAAATAAAACTAACTATTTAAGAGTTTTAGCCTGGTGTATTATAAAAAAATACTAACAATTTAAGATGTGAATTGTCACTTTCTTAATAATTTTATCAATAAAAAATATATAAATAATAAGGAATCTTTTACGAGAAGCGTTTGGGTTTTGGAGAAAGACAGTCTAATACGATATATGAACCTTTTGAACATGGCACAGTTAGAAGCTAGAACTTAGAAGTAATTAATTTAAATGTATTTTCCGCTATTTTTTATTCTTAATTTTGTTCTATCATCAGTTTATCACCATATGATATGACACACTACAATTTTAAAAAAATTATACCACTAATTAATGTTAAAAAAACAATAAATAATAAGGCCTAAATATCTGTTTTTCTCCCTTTTGTGAATATCTACGGATAGCCCGCATATTAAAACGATAATATTGTTATACAAGTTATTGATGTTTTCTCCTTCTTGTAATAACTAGCATGTAACCCGTGCGTAACGCACGGGTCGTATCTTAAGCCATTCCACAATTTTCTAAATGTTAACTATCATCCACAATTTTCAGAATATGCAACTTTCTAAATGTTAACTAACATCCACAATTTTTTTCCCTATACATAAACTAATTAAGTCTCATTTGTGGAACAACAACTATATATATATCTTGCTGTCGTAAGAAATGCTAAATCTATAAATTCTTTTCGGAGAGTGATAAGGGCCAAGGGATCGAGTTTAACTGCCAACACTTTCCTTACATCTACTATGATTTGCATGTTACATTAGTATATCTTATCTTTTTCATCATTTTAAAAGCATATTCTCTTTCAAGTCGTATTCACATGGTGTTAAGTTGCGTATGGAAATTCGAACAATAGCAGTGGCCCCATTTCTTCACACAAGCAGTTTAACTTTATATATCATTTACGTTGAATTATCTATGTAGCCTTATGCTCGTAATTCGATCTATGTAGCCTTATGCTCGTAATTCGAACAATAGTAGTGACCCCATTTCTTCACACAAGCAGTTTAACTTTATGTATATCATTTACGTTGAATTATCTATGTAGTCTTATGCTCGTAATTCGATCTATGTAGCCTTATGCTCGTAATTCGAACAATAGTAGTGGCCCCATTTCTTCACACAAGCAGTTTAACTTTTCCCAAATCAGTAATTCAAACCTTATTTTGTAATCATCAAAGCTCAGGAGAACATAAATATTTAATTTTATATATATCATTTACGTTGAATTATCTATGTAGTCTTATGCTCGTAATTTTTTAATTTGCAAATGCTTTGGCCAGTTATTTTGTGGCATGAAGTTTTGTAATATGGAAGATGATATAACCAACAAAGTTTTATTTCAAGCAGGCAAAACCAGAGACACTGAAGAAGGTGTGTGACATAGTCAAGAAGCAATTGGCACTGTCAGAGGAATCAACTGTTATTGGCCAGCCTAAATTTTAAGCATAAGTACATCAGTAATTCAATATTAATATATAGTGATAAATAATAAAAATAATTAGTAAAATAAATATATTGAAAAAATCATTCTGCACAAAAAAAAATCTTCTAAATATATTTTTTTATGAAAAGATTAATTGCTACATTTGATTCCAAGTTTTAAGTATTTATTACATTTCACGTACATGTTTTTTTTCCTTTATAGACAACTAATCTCATCTGAAATTAGAATGATTAAAATAAATAAATTTAGACTATTAAATAAGAGCTTCAAATTGAATTGGCAAATCTACGTTAAAGATACCTATCTAGTATAATAGGTAGCTTCCCTATGGCCACATTTTTCACATTTCTTGCTGACCTGTCAAAAAACAATAACATTTAAACATACAAAAATCTGCTAAAAAAACTACTAAGTATTGCAGGATGCATCACCTTAGAATATTCCATCACCGTATGTTCCTCAATTATTTCCATTCCAAGCTCTCTTCTGATATCCTGTCAAGCACAGGATAACATAAGGAACAATTACCAATACTCAACATAAAATGAAATATGTTCGTGGTTACGATGAAAAAGTCATAATACTTAAATCCAATTTGGTAGTGTGTGGATCCAAAATCACTGCCATAAGAAAGCTTTTCTATAATATCAAAGTAATGGTATGATGAACTTAAGAGTCTCTTTCCTCCACTGAGTCCAATAACTGCAGCAATAGCCATTATATCCCTTTCTAGCCACTATGTACTATCACCATCAATTTTGCCTATTATAACAATGATCCTAAACCGTATCCACTACTCCTTCCCATAAACCAAAGAATATAAAAAATATTAATTATTGTAATAATATAAATAATGAATTATTCAAGATTTCCTTTATAAAGAAGATTAATAATATACCTAATTTCTGTATTTACATTCAATCATTTTTTTTTGTTGTTTTGGGGATTTGACAAAATATATCGTAATATAGAAGGAAGCAAAGATGCAAGAGGGACACATTATTTTTAATTCAGGTGCAGAGAGAAAAGTAAATGTAAGAAATTAGATATCATTCAAACAACCACTTGTCCGACATAAATATATATATATATATATATATATATATATATATATATATATATATATATATATATATTATCTGCTATACTTTCCATCCCTTACACCCCTGATTATTCTATCCAAATATAAACGTGTATAATTTTTTTGAAATAATCAGACCAATTCAAATTAAGCTTTCATAATTTTCCTTCATTATCATTATTTATATCTTATTTAATCTTAAAATATTCCTTTCTCTTTTTTTTTTTTTATCTTTTCAGTTAACAAATGATAAGAAGGATAATTCTATTATCCATTAAATTGAAATACATGTCGACGTATATATCTCCAAATTAAATGATTAATTGATTGAAACCAATTTTTTATAATTGTAATTATAATTAAAGTAATTAATTTTTATAAATCCTATTTTATAATTAATGAATGTAAATCATTTTTTTTATTTTATCTTCTAATTTAAAAAAAATTCACAATCATATTTATATTCAGTATCAGTATTTAATTAAAAAAATTAGTATGGAAAATATTTTTGTAAATAATTTAATTGAAATTAAAATAATTATATTGAAATAAAATATCAAATTAACTATTTAATGGTCAATTGATAAATTAAATTATTGAATACATAAATTAAATATTGAATTATTGAAATTGAACGGTCAATTATTAATGCATAAAATATAATAATTTGAAAAAAATAATTTTAATTATTAATTGATATAAGTTCAATATATTTCAAATACTATTATTGCTCAATTTCAATCACACAATATAAAATTATTACATTTCCTTAAATACTAACCTAATGAATGATGATGATAATAACACATTACTAAATATTGATTTAGATTAATTGAAAAATTTAATTATTAATTTATATTACTAAATATTCAAATTATTAAGATAATTCGTAATATTCTTGATTTTAACATTCAAATCATTCCATTTTCAAAATATTCAATTTATATTTTAAAATATTCAATTGTTGTTATAAATACATAGAGTAAACAACCAATTTCTTCTTCACATGAGAAGTTTGAATTTGATTGTTTAATTTTTATCATTCCATTTTTTAATTTTTAATTTTGACTTCATAGCAAAGTTTAAGAGTGTCATTATTTATGTAATCTTTAAAATTTTACGACTTTTCTTTTCATTTTTTCTCTCATGTAATATGTTCACCATAGAGTTTAAGAGTGTAATTTGAAACTTTTGAGATTTTTTTTTCATTTTACTTTCCTCATCCTTTTTTCCTCATCCTTTTATTGTATCTATAACTTTTAATTTAGTTTGTATTTTAACATTATTTTATATTATTTGCCATTTCAATTATTAAGGTGAATTAAAGACTTGAAAAAAAGAAGGAAATGGTGGTGCACTATTCTCTTGAGATACAATGTTTTGATGAGTTTGTCTCAGCCTCCCAGGTGCACGCAACATGCGTTGATGATACTTTAGAACATTTCTAGGAAAAACCAACTTAGACATAGGAAAAACATCGTGTAACATCAACTCCTTAAATCATCTACAGATTTGACAACAAAATCATACAATTCCTTTCAACCCAGCCACATAATTTAATTCAACCTGGCCTGCATGGATGCGAAGTACAAAAATAGACCTGAGTAGCAATGGAATCAAGCTCATCAAAGAGGACACATGGAGCTGATTGTCTGGCCTTGTCAAAAATTTCTCGAACATTGGCTTCACTTTCACCAAACCACATAGTGAGCAATTCTGGGCCCCTCACACTGATGAAATTAGCTTGACATTCATTAGCAATTGCTTTGGCCAACAAAGTTTTTCCACATCCTGGAGGACCATAGAAGAGAACCCCTTTTAATGGTGACATACCAAACTTCTCAAATTTTTCTAGGTGCTCCACAGGATATTGAACAGTCTACATACATAAATGCAAAATCATTTCAGATTAAATTGATATAAAACTAAGTAAAAATGTTTAACCAAGAATAGCAGACCTCTTGCAGCTCACGCTTGACATTTTCAAGGCCTCCAATATCCTCCCACAGCTGACATTAGGCACCTCAACAACCTATCAACAAAGATTGCTAATTAGGGGAAATAACAACAAAGACAGAAAGCCTCACCAGCTAAATAATAATTTAAATTTAAAAGAATTAAAAAGAATAAAAAAAAACTACTAACAGTTTCTCGTAAAGCAAATGGATTGCTTGTTCCCAGAGCAGTATGGAAATGCTCATTTGAAACTGCCATAGAATTCAGTACTTCAGCATCAATACTCTCATCTTCCAAATCAATGACATCCATCTTCTCCCTGATGCATTGAAGAGCAGCTTCAGTGCAAAGGGCAGTAAGGTCAGCATCAACATATCCATGAGTATCTTTTGCAATTCTCTCTAGATCAACCTACAGTAGGAGAACCAGTACAGTAAGTTAGACATACCAAAAATTGATAAAGAAAAAATCACAAAAATCCACCAACAGAAATGGAAGTTAAGAATGCTGAATTTACAGCATCTGAAAGCTTCATGTTTTTGGTATGTACGCGAAGGACTTCAAGTCTTCCAACTTCATCAGGAACACCAATATCAATTTCACTATCAAATCTACCAGACCTTTTCAATGCAGGGTCAATGCTATTTGGTCGATTTGTAGGCAGTGGCAATGAAATTAACCTCAACTATATATCAAAGGATATCCACCTCATATGCCGCTTGGGGCTATAATCTACACATAAAGGAACAACTAAAAATCTATTGAGGAACAGGTAGAGAAACTAAAGCCACCAATAAGTGTAAAATGCTCAGATCAAAGATAGCCCACCAATAAAAATGAGATTTTTATTATATATGTATGCAAAATTATGAAAGGAAAGGTATGTTTGTTTGATAATCCTAGCTGTCAAGGAATTACTTTTTATAACCATTAGATTAAAAAAATAAGAGGTGATATAAGGAGTAACAAATTTGTCTAGATATAAAAATATAAAATCAGTGAAATAAAAAGTAACAAATTTGTTTAGATGCCTGCAAGAATATTAATAAATTTATAGATTCCTGTAATATAAATATGTCTAGATATAAAAATATAAAATAAGTGAAATATTATTAAACTATATACTGATTTGGGAGAATAAGTTTTCCAGCATTTCCTCTTAGCCCTCCAAGCTATTCCTCATAGGACTGAAGCAAAATACATAGGGACAAATAATTAAAGAAACATGTAATGAAAGTGTTAATGTTACTACAAAAGAATGCATGGGAAAAGATGGGAATGAAGTGCCAAATTTTTTTAACAATGAAATGGGAACCATTCTTCAAAACTTTCAGTCTAAGACTCAAAATATGTTCCCAACGGGGGCTTAAGATCTTCCTTTCCAAGCATTTTGAAGCAACATGTGCAATGAAAGTGAGCCAAAAGTTTACAACTACCAAACCAAAGTCAAAACAGAATCATCTGAAGATGATTGAATGAAGGTAGTAGTTGAACAAAGGTCATATTGATTTTTCCAAATGATCAAATCCAACAAATACAGTATATAAGTTGCATCTGAAGTATTGAAGTAGATGATGCGAGACTCTCCAACATAATAAAAAATTTCAGTTGTGGAAGATATTTTAGAAAAATAGTTACAGATATACTATGTTCCCTTAACAAAAATTTCAATGTAATGATATCATCTCACCACAAATTAGATATTGTCCCAAGAAATTAGTTATCCACCATTATTAAGTCCTAACATGTGCAAGTGCTGATAATAATAAAAGTAGTATTACTATTATCACAAACCTACAAACTGCAGGAAATTCTTCAGCTTCGGGTGGATGAGGTGCCAAGGAAAATGCAAGTGTATCCCTCCAATCAGCAGAAGGGTCTTCAAAAAGAGTATAATAGGAAAGATAAGCAACTTTTCGGCTTACTTTGCGAGTGTAGTACTCTTTCCTCGCCTTTGCATCTTGGTGGTGAAACCTGCAAGTTCCTTTGATCATCTCATCCAAAACATGAGTTGGAATTCCATGATTTATAACCTGAAAGAAGCCCCACTTCTCACATGCATATCTAACTTTTCCCACAACATGATCTCTCAAAATAGGATCATCATGGATGCCTGTGAGGTCAATTATGGGGATGCTGATCTTTGAATTTGATGCACTGGTTACGCCATCATTGAGATTAGAGTTTTCACAATAGAACATAAGTGGAACTTTTGTTACACCATTTTCTACCAGTCCTTGGACACCAGTCTTTGAATCATCAAATGCCTTGATTTCACTTTTCCTGTCATAACTTGAAACCGTTCCTGCCTCCAACTTATCCGTGCTTGTGGCTGCCATATTTAGAGGCTTTCTATGCACCAAATCATTGTAATGGAAGTAAGTATGAAGTGTTCAAAACACAAGCATTGAAGAGTGAGTATATCAAACAGAGAATGAAGAATTTTTTCCCTGGAGTTTTCCTAGACAGTGAATAGATTGGAGGCATGCTTGTTTATTTCTCAGGATGCCCTGCATATAATTATAGGGAAACTAAATCATTGAAACTACTATTCAATAAAGTGACTTGATAAGGATCATTTTTTTTTATTTAGTTGAAGCATATCTCACTTTTTCCTAAAAAGAAAAATTCTATAGCTCACACATAAAGCTAAAACATGGTTCCTTACCTGTCACTGGTGTATTTTAAAAACTGAGGAACATAGAACTACAAATAACTATGTCATACCCCATTTTTGACCCGTCTTATTTCTTTTTTCTCGTCTTTTAAGCCGGAAATTTCCATCATTTCAGATGAAATTTCGGCAGGGAGGTATTTTAAAATACCTCATTTTTGTTTTGAAGACGCCCCTTTTTTTATTTATTTATTTACCTTTTTTTATTATTATTATTATTATTATTCTTAGTTATTATTTTCTTCTTTTTTTTTTTTTTTCTTTTATTAAGTGTTTTTATTATTTCCGTTTTTTATTAATATCTTTATTAGTATCTTCTTTTCGTTTTTTATTTTATTTTTATTTTATTTTATTTTATTTTATTTTTGCTGTTTTATATTTTGTTTTTTTTCCTTTCCTTTTTTTTCCTTTTTCTTCTTTTCGGTCTTTTTGGTCCAGGCCCAGAGGGGCTCTTCGTTTTTACCCTAATTATGTCCTTTAAATACTGCATTAATTACTGTGCATGTCAGAGAGAGAGGTGAATACAAACAGTCAGAGTGCCGGAACAGCTCAAGCCACCGCAAACCACCAACACAGCCTCCCTCAAGCCACCGCAAACCACCAACACAGCCTCCCTCAAGCCACCGAAAACCACCAACACAGCCTCCCTCAGGCCACCACCCACCACCGTTTTCACAAATCCGTACAAATCAACCACAAAAAAAAAACCAACAGAAACGAAATCCGAAACACATTCAACACCACAGATTCGTATTCCATAACCACAAATCACACGATTCGTACCCCAATCATCACACAGACCACGGAAGCCGAACCGGCATAAACCAAGATAATACGAACCCAGAACCATACACTACGCGGTCCTAACTCACCGGTTACCAGCCCAAAACCGTTTCAACCCAACCAAACACGAAAGAAAAGGGTAGGATTCTACCCGCTTTAAGTTTAGATCTAGGCTTGCTGTGTCGCGTTTTTTGAAAACGAACCTCAGATTCATAACGAGTGAGTGAAGAGGGTTCGAGAGGTAAAAAAAAGGGGGGACTTGAGCTACTCCGGCACGGTGGCGCCGCCAGCGGCCGCCGCGCCGGAGGGTGTTCTTGGCCGCTGAGAACCTCGGAGAGGAGGAGAGAGAAGAGAGAAAAAGAGAAGAGAGAAAAAGAGAAGAGAGAGAAAAAGCTTTTGAAAAATGAAAAAACCGGCCCCCTAGCCCTTATATAGAGGCTGGACCGGTTTGGTTTTTTTCCTTGAACCGAACCGGTCCGGTTCTCCCCTCTGGCCCGTTGGACTCGTCTCTGGCCCAGTTTCTTTTTTCTCTTTTTCTTCTTTTCTGATTCCTACTCTCACCCCCCCCTTTTCCTTACTGCACCCCTTTTCTTTTTTTTTTTTTTTTTTTTTACGCACCATATTTATTTTATGTCTTGCATTTTTTATTTTATGCATCATATTTAATTTTATGCCTCGCATTTTTATTTTCTTTATTCATTTTCCAGCACCATATCTATTTTACGTCTTGCATTTTATTTTCCAGTATCATATTTATTTTTTGTCTTGCACTTTTATTTTCTTTATTTTATGTACCCTATTTATTTTTGCCTTGCATTTTTATTTTTATGTCTCGCATTCTTTTTTAGCATCATATTTATTTTCTGTATTGCATTTTTATTTTCGTTTTATTTTATTTTCAGCATCATACTTATTTTGTGTCTTGCATTTTTTTTATTTTATTTTGTTTATTTTTTATTTTATGCATCATATTTACTTTATGTCTTGCATTTTTTATTTATTTTTAGCATCATGTTTATTTCATGTCTTGCATTTTTATTTTCATTTTTTTATTATTTTTTATTTATTTCCAGCATTATATTTATTTTTATGTCTTGCACTTTATTTTCTTTATTTATTTTATGCACCATATGTATTTATTGTTTTGTATTTCATGCATTTTATTATTTCTTCTAGCATATTTATTTTAATGCATTTGCAATTTTTATTTATTATTGCCAATTAGAATGTATCTAGGTCCAATGTAAATAAAAATAAAAAAAAAAATGAGAATCTGCACCGACACTCACATTTATTTTTATGTTTTCCGCCGAGGACGATCATGTGATTTGAACCATATCCGAGGAAAAGGACCCTCACTTGATCCAACGTCATTTTAAGGGATCCGGCGCGTTTAGACTTATCTCCGTATAACTAAAAAAAAAAAAAAAAAAAAAAAAAAAAGAAAGTCAAAAACCAAAAACTTTCCATAATCAAAATTTCAAAAAAAGGGGTCAATCTTTATCCTTTCTTTCTTAATCAAATCTTTAATCAATCTTTAATCAATCAAACTTTTTTTCAATTTAAAATCAATCGAACTCACTTCTTTTATTTCTTCTATGCCTTTTCGGCCTCTTACCTTGCCTAAACTCTTCTTTTTTTTTTTTTTTTTTTTTTTTTCGAACTTTAAAATCAATCAAAACCAACCACTCGACTTTCTACCCCGAACTACATGATTTTGATCCCATTCGGGTATGTAGGCAAAAGACTTTGTCTTTCCAAATCAATAAAAAATAAACAAAAACTTTTTCCTTCTCCTTTCTTTTGAACCCATCTCTTTAATCTTTCCACACTTGAGCATTTATTTCCAAATAAATAATCAATTTAGCATAAAGATAAAATAAGCAAGAGGTTCCTATAGAGTACTATAGACGTTTAGGGTGCTAGTACCTTCCCTTTGCGTAACCAACCCCCGGACCTTTTGATCTCTTAAAAAATAGGGTTTTTTCGAGCTTTCTCCCTTTTCTTCGGAAAAATAAAAGATCGGTGGTGATCTTAGAAAATGCGAGTCAATGCTAATCAATAGCTTGATATCCAAAAATCACCGCGACAGAAAAATGGCGACTCCACTGGGGATCACATTCCTAAGTGGGTTAAACCTATCTTGTTTTTCTTCATCTTTATGCTTTATTATTATTTGAAACTGTAAATACGTGCTTAAGTGTTTATCTCTTACGTGAGTGGTGAGATAAGTCCTACACCCGGACTTGAGGGAAACATAAGATAGGATGGTGGTATAATCATAGTGTCTTTCCGAGAGTGAGTTTCGGATGTGGCACATGTGATAACCCCGCTTAATGGAGGGATCTTGGGAATATTACTATGTTGGCATGAGTAGTCGTGTTCAGCATTGATATTTCCAAGCGACCTATGAAGTTGAGGACCTTTAGTTACCTTTAACCCATCTTAGCCTTTTAGGACGTAGTGCGGTGACTAATCAAGAGTAGTCTTGAATTAGTTGATACGCGATACTACACTCAAACGAGGCTTTCCTATGGACGTTGTTAGACCGGGAGTAGTCCCGTAATCCGACAATATCCGGAAGTGGTCAATGACTTTGGGAACTTGGTAGAACCCGTGATACAGGTACATATGAAACCATAGTCCTTACCAAACGGCGTGTTTACCCTTAACTCCTACATTTTGGACTTAACTTCACCATGTTTTCTCCGTACTTTGGCATAATCATGCATACATGCATCCATGCATAAACTCTTTTTTCATCCAAATTATCGAAGGACTTAGACAAGCTTTTTGTAAACTTTGTAGATATGGACATCCCACTGAGAAGCACTAGGAAGTACCTTTTCAAAAAAACAGACCTGTTGAGATTAAGGGAGCTAGCATCTTTAGTAAGTGATCCAGTTGATTTTCAAGCTCATCATGGGAAGTTGCTTAGAATTCTTAGAGTAGATGTTGAGGAAGGATGCCTAGAGACCCTGATTCAGTTCTATGACCCGCTCTACCATTGCTTCACATTTCCCGATTACCAGCTTGTCCCCACACTTGAAGAGTACTCCTACCTAGTTGGCTTACCTGTGCCAGACAAGATACCTTTCCATGGTTTTGAGCCTACCCCTAAACCCTCTGACATCGCAGCCGCCCTCCATCTTAAAACCTCCATCATCCAAGCAAACCTTACCTCTAAAGGAGGTCTCCAAGGTCTTCCCACCCACTTCCTCTACCAACAAGCCTCCATATTTGCTGAAGCAGCAAGTATACTTGCCTTCCATTCTATCCTAGCCCTCCTTATATATGGCCTTTTACTCTTCCCAAATGTTGACAACTTCATCGATATCAATGCCATTAAAATCTTTCTTACAAAGAACCCCGTACCCACTCTACTCGCCGATACCTACCATTCTATCCATGACCGTACCCAGGCTGGCCGGGGAACCATTTCTTGTTGTGCACCTTTACTCTATCAGTGGTTTACCTTCCACTTACCTCAATCCCGTGCCTTCAAGACCAATGATGACAAGCTTTCCTGGCCTCGCCGAATCATGACTCTTGACCCATCTGACATTGTTTGGTACCAAGCAGCTAGTGATGTTGGAGAGATTATTGTGAGTTGTGGTGAATATCCCAACGTACCTCTTTTGGGTATGCGTGGCGGAATTAGCTACAACCCACTCCTCGCTCGACGACAATTCGGGTACCCTATAAAGACAAAACCAAACAACCTTGCCTTGACTAATGAATTCTATCTTAACCATGGTGATCACTCGAACAAAAGGGAAAGATTCGCACAAGCTTGGAGCGCTATCCGCAGACTCAGCAGAAGTCAGTTGGGAAAGAAATCAGACTATGTGCACGAATCTTATACCCAGTGGGTTATTGATAGGACCAAGAGCTTTGGCCTACCCTACCGCTTACCTAGATACCTATCGTCCACCATCCCACCATCATCCTTGCCTATCCCCTTCGACACCAAGGAAGAGTTTCATGAACAATTAACCAAAGAAAGGCAAGAAAAAGAAACTTGGAAGAGGAGATGCCAGGAACTCGAGCAAGAGAATGAGACTTTGAAAGGGAAGATAGCCCAACAGAGCCGTGAGCTTTTTATCCAGAACCAGAGGATGATTGAGAAGGACGACTTGCTTCGTCGGAAAGACGCTTTGCTCCACCAAGATGCTAGAAGGAAGAGGAGGTTTATGGACTTGTTCTCCCGTGCACATTCAGATTCCGAGGACCCATCTACTCCGGGAGTTTGAGTCTGAAGTTCTTAGGACCTTATGTTTAGATTTTAGCTCCCGAAATCTCTGGACTTGAAAAAAAAAAAAAAAAAAAAAAAAATCTTTGTAATATTCCAATGCTTAAGTGAAGTGTTTCAGTTTATGATGTTTACAATTTCTCTAACAAGTTCTTCGATAATAATTTGTTCCCTTTCTTTTTGCATAAGCATAAGCATGCATCATGTTGCATTCATAGTTTCTAAATCGAGTCTCACACTGTGTTCACTACTTCAAAAGGGGGGGAGTCAATCAGCCACCGCCCAAGGAAAGTGGCCCGGCGAATTCTCCACAAACCAACTCGCATTTACAACACCAGGGCCAATCGGAAGAGGATGGATATAGTTGAACAAGAAAATCAGAGTCTCAGGGAGGAGGTTGCCACTTTACGAGAGGGAATGGATAGGTTGACGACCATGATGAGTGCACTCCTGTCAGCCCAGAACTCTCAAGCTGCCGCCGCTGCTGTAGAGCAGCCTTTGGTGAGCACAACCTCGCTATCTACAGTGACTTCTCCACCCCTCTTTTTGCCTCCAGGTTGTACATGGGGAATGCCACCTCCAGCCTGTGGAGGCCCCCAGCCCGCTGTATCTGAAGTTCCACCTCCTTTTGCTCAGCAGTCAGCACCGGTTCCGCAACCCAGTACCTCTTTCCCTCAAGCTGCAATGACTTATTCAGCTCCACTGATTCACACTATTCAACAAGAGGTTGAACCAATTTTCCAAGCTGAAAATGTTGTAGCCTTCGACAAGATGGAAGAACTCCAAGAAAGATTTGATGGTATGCAAAGGGAAGTCGAAGCCCTCCGAGGAAGAGATCTGTTCGGGAAGGACGCCTGTGAATTATGCTTGGTCCCAAATGTTACTATCCCTCACAAGTTCAAGGTGCCAGACTTCGAGAAGTATAAAGGGAACTCTTGTCCCCGCAGTCACTTGGTGATGTACGCGCGGAAAATGTCCATGTATACTGACAATCATAAGCTACTTATTCATTTCTTTCAGGACAGCCTGACTGGGGCCGCTCTGAAGTGGTATATGAATTTGGACAGCGCGAGCATTCGTACTTTCAATGACCTGGGTGAAGCGTTCATCCGGCAGTATAAGTACAATCTGGACATGGCCCCAGATCGTGATCAACTCCGTGCGATGACACAAAAAGAGAAGGAAACATTCAAGGAGTATGCCCAGCGTTGGAGGGAAGTGGCTGCCCAGATTGTCCCGCCGTTGGAAGAAAGGGAAATGACCAAAATATTTCTGAAGACCCTGAGCCAGTTTTATTACGAGAAAATGGTTGCAAGTGCACCAACAGACTTCACCGAAATGGTCAACATGGGGGTGCGATTAGAGGAAGGTGTCCGAGAGGGACATTTGACTGGGGAAAGTGCCCCTGCCGCAAGTAATGCCAAGAAGTTTGGAGGCCACTTTGCGAAGAAGAAAGATCAAGAGGTGGGAATGGTAGCTCATGGTAAGCCTCAGCAGAATTTCACCCCATATCGTCAGGTTGCGAATGTTGCATCCACTATCCCAAACCCATCATATCACCAACAAAGGCCACATTACCCCTACCCATACCCTCCACAACAATACCCTCCACAACAATACCCTCCACAACAATACCCTCCACAGCAATATCATCAGCCACAATACCCTCAAAAACAACAAAATCGCCCGCAGGCCCCCCAACAACCATATCACTCACAAAACCGCCAGAAAACAACCTTTGATCCAATCCCGATGAAATATGCTGACTTACTCCCCGCCCTGCTCGCCAAAAACCTTGTCCAGGTCAGAACACCCCCTCGTACACCAGATGTTTTACCTCCCTGGTTTCGTCATGATTTAACCTGCGCTTTCCACCAAGGGGCCCCAGGTCATGACGTTGAAAACTGCTATGTCCTGAAGAATGAAGTGCAAAAACTAGTCCGGGCCAACTTGCTATCCTTCAAAGATCAGAATCCCAATGTTCAGGCGAACCCTCTGCCGAACCATGGGCCTGCTGTCAACATGATACGAGATGGTGATGAAGACGGTGTCATCCTGAACGTCCAGCACGTTTGAACTCCCCTGGTCCCAATACATATCAAGATGTGCGAGGCAGCTCTGTTTGACCATGATCATGCAGCGTGTGAAATATGTCCTGTGAATGTAAAAGGATGCCCGAAGGTACAAGAGGACGTACAAGGGCTGATAGACAGCAGAGAACTTATCATCACGAGGAAGGACAAAGAAGTGTGCGTCATCACCCCCGAGTTTCAGCGGTTGGAAATAAGCTATAACAGTGGGGAATCAACTACTACTCCACTGGTGATTAGCTTGCCAGGACCTATGCCGTATGCTTCTCTAAAAGCGGTCCCTTACAAGTATAGTGCCACGATGTTGGAAGGTGGGCAGGAGGTGCCTTTGCCCTCTCTAACTCCTGCGATTTCTGTGGACAACATTGCTAGTGACGGTAAAGTTCTAAGGAATGGACGTGTTATCCCCACATTGTTTGCAAAGAAAGTGAATGATCCGGCAGTTAAACAGGCGACAGTGAATGGCCCCGGTACAAAGAATTCTGATCATGACGAAATTCTGAAACTGATCCAGAAGAGTGAGTATAAAGTAGTAGACCAGCTGTTGCAAACTCCCTCTAAGATATCCATTTTGTCTCTGCTATTGAACTCAGAAGCACACCGTGAGGCTCTAATGAAGGTGTTGGACCAAGCTTTTGTGGAGAGGGACGTGACTGTTAATCAATTGGACAGTATAGTAGGAAACATTACTGCCTGCAATAATTTAAGTTTTAGTGATGAAGAGCTTCCTGAGGAGGGGAGGAACCACAATCTGGCGTTACATATATCGGTGAACTGCAAGTCAGATGCTCTGTCGAATGTACTTGTGGACACTGGTTCCTCATTGAATGTAATGGCCAAATCCACATTAGATCAACTTTCCTACCAGGGGCCCCCCATGAGAAGAAGCGGGGTGGTTGTCAAAGCGTTTGATGGATCAAGAAAGTCCGTTATCGGGGAGGTCGATTTGCCCATTACAATTGGGCCGTTTGTTTTCCAAATTACATTCCAGGTGATGGATATCCAAGCCGCATACAGTTGCCTTTTGGGTAGGCCGTGGATCCATGAAGCGGGGGCCGTGACATCCACCTTGCATCAAAAGCTGAAGTTTGTCAGAAATGGGAGATTGATCACTGTGAGTGGAGAGGAAGCCTTGTTGGTTAGTCATTTGTCAGCTTTTTCCTTTATTGGTGCTGATGAAACAGAAGGAACCTCTTTCCAAGGACTGACTGTAGAAGGTAAAAAGCCAGAGAAGAATGAAGTGTCTTTTGCTACTTGGAAGAGCGCACAGAAAGTGGTGCAGGAGGGAACAGGTGTAGGATGGGGAAAAGTTGTGCAGTTAATAGAGAGTAAAAACCGTGAAGGACTAGGTTTTGCTTCCTCTGCAGGATCCGCAATGAACAGTGTTGGATCAAGCTCCATTACTAGCACCTTTTGTAGCGCCGGGTTCATCAACAACTCGCCAGAAGCCAATGCTGTCTTGGAAGATGTTCCTGAAAAGATAGTGCTTACATTTGTCACACCTGGAAAACTTGTCCGCAACTGGGACGCGGTTGACATCCCTTCAGTAGTTCATGCATCAAAGTAATGTGTCTTTGTTTTCTCTGTTTGTTTGTTTTTCAAAAAGATCCTTTCGTCTTGCCCAGGACGAAGGCGCAATCATGTAGGGCTGTTTTGTTTCAAGCACTACTCTTATTAATGGAAAATGTGGTTTATCCCGATATCTATGCTTATTGCTCTTTCTGGAAAATGGTAACACAAAAAACCCAAAATTATTTTATTTTTGCTTTCTGATTTCAAGTAATTATAAAAAAAAAAAAAAAGTCTGCATTGTTCACTCATTTTCTAAAGTCAATCATCAATCATATGCAGACTAGGCATTTATGAGCCCGTTGAACATAATAACCCTGCACTCTCTCCCAACTTCGAATCTCCTGTCTACGAGGCTGAAGAGGAGGAGGATGATGAAATCCCGGAGGAACTTGCTCGGTTATTGGAATATGAAAAGAAAACCATTCGGCCTCATGAGGAGGTAGTAGAGGTGATTAACTTGGGAACCGAGGAAGATAAGAAGGAAGTCAAGATTGGGGCATCGCTTGAGGCAACTGTCAAACGAAGGGTGATTGAATTACTCAAAGAATATGCCGATGTGTTCGCATGGTCGTACCAGGATATGCCCGGCTTGGATCCCCGTATTGTGGAGCACCGTTTGCCTTTGAAGCCCGAATGCCCACCGGTCAAGCAGAAATTGAGAAGAACTCGCCCTGACATGGCTCTCAAGATCAAAGAGGAAGTACAGAAGCAGATCGATGCAGGTTTTCTTGTCACATCAGAGTATCCTCAATGGTTAGCCAACATAGTGCCTGTTCCAAAGAGGGACGGCAAGGTCAGGATGTGCGTTGACTACCGGGATTTGAACAAGGCTAGTCCAAAAGATGACTTTCCTCTACCTCACGTCGACGTATTGGTTGACAGCGCTGCAAAGTCCAAGGTTTTCTCCTTCATGGACGGTTTCTCTGGGTACAATCAGATCAAGATGGCAGTTGAAGACAGAGAAAAGACATCTTTCATCACGCCTTGGGGCACCTTTTGTTACAGGGTAATGCCTTTTGGGTTGATAAATGCAGGTGCCACTTACCAAAGAGGCATGACCACTCTCTTTCATGACATGATGCACAAAGAGATAGAAGTGTACGTGGATGATATGATTGTCAAGTCAGGCACTGAAGAAGAACATGTCGAGTACTTGCTGAAGATGTTTCAACGGCTGAGAAAGTACCAACTTCGACTGAATCCCAACAAATGTACCTTTGGTGTTAGATCTGGAAAACTCTTGGGCTTCATTGTCAGTCAGAAAGGTATTGAAGTAGATCCTGACAAAGTCAAGGCCATTAGAGAAATGCCGATTCCACAAACAGAGAAACAAGTGAGAGGTTTTCTTGGGCGTCTAAATTACATTTCTCGTTTCATCTCGCACATGACAGCCACGTGCGGACCTATATTCAAGTTGCTTCGAAAAAATCAAGGGGTTGTTTGGACCGAAGATTGTCAAAAGGCTTTTGATAGTATCAAGAATTATCTGCTAGAACCTCCAATCCTTATACCGCCAGTTGAAGGAAGGCCTCTGATTATGTACTTGACTGTGTTAGAAGATTCTATGGGCTGTGTGCTCGGACAACAGGATGAGACCGGAAGGAAAGAGCATGCCATCTACTACTTGAGCAAGAAGTTTACAGATTGTGAGTCCAGGTACTCCCTACTTGAGAAAACTTGTTGTGCACTAGCCTGGGCTGCCAAGCGTCTTCGCCACTACATGATTAACCACACCACCTGGCTAATATCCAAAATGGACCCGATCAAGTATATCTTTGAGAAACCCGCTCTGACAGGAAGAATTGCTCGTTGGCAGATGTTGTTATCCGAGTATGATATCGAATACCACACTCAGAAGGCAATTAAGGGAAGTGTCCTTGCTGATCATTTGGCTCACCAACCAATTGAGGACTATCAACCCATCAAGTTTGACTTTCCTGATGAAGAGATTATGCACTTGAAGATGAAGGATTGTGATGAACCATTGCTTGGAGAAGGTCCAGATCCCGAGTCTAGATGGGGTTTGATTTTTGATGGAGCCGTGAATGTCTTTGGTAATGGAATTGGGGCAGTTATTATCACTCCGGAAGGTAATCATCTCCCTTTCGCTGCAAGGTTACAGTTCGATTGCACCAACAATATGGCAGAATATGAAGCATGTATCCTGGGCATTGGGAAAGCCATCGACTTGAGAATCAAGAACCTTGACATTTACGGGGATTCAGCTCTCGTAATCAACCAAATCAAAGGAGAATGGGAAACTCGCCACCCCGGCTTGATTCCATACAAAGATTATGCAAAGCGTTTGCTAACCTTCTTCAACGAAGTGGAGCTTCACCACATCCCTCGTGATGAGAACCAGATGGCAGATGCATTGGCAACTTTATCCTCCATGTACGAAGTGAGTCACCGGAACAATTTGCCAACAATCAGAATTCAGCGCCTCGAGAGGCCCGCTCACGTATTTGCAGTCGAAGAGGTTGTTGATGATAAAACCTGGTTCCATGATATCAAGTGTTTCCTCCAAAGTCAGGAATATCCATCTGGAGCATCCAACAAAGACAGGAGAACTTTGAGAAGATTGTCTGGTAATTTCTTCCTAAATGGGGACGTTTTGTACAAAAGAAACTTTGACATGGTACTACTCAGGTGTGTAGATAAGCAAGAAGCAGAACTTTTGATGCATGAGGTACATGAAGGCTCCTTTGGAACTCACTCCAATGGACATGCAATGGCTAGGAAGTTGTTGAGAGCAGGTTACTACTGGATGTCGATGGAAACAGATTGTTGCAAGCATGCTAGGAAGTGCCACAAATGCCAGATTTATGCTGACAGAATTCACGTACCACCAACTACACTTAATGTTCTTTCTTCTCCGTGGCCCTTCTCTATGTGGGGCATTGATATGATTGGTAGAATCGAACCGAAAGCTTCAAACGGACATCGTTTCATTCTAGTGGCTATTGATTACTTCACCAAGTGGGTTGAAGCAGCATCTTATGCAAATGTGACTAAGCAAGTTGTGGTCCGCTTTATCAAGAATCAGATCATCTGCCGTTATGGTGTGCCCAACAGAATCATCACAGATAATGGAACGAACTTGAATAACAAGATGATGAAAGATTTGTGCGAAGAGTTCAAGATTGAGCATCACAATTCTTCTCCTTACAGACCTCAGATGAATGGCGCAGTTGAAGCTGCAAACAAGAATATCAAGAAGATAATGCAGAAGATGGTGGTCACATACAAAGACTGGCATGAGATGCTACCGTATGCTTTGCATGGGTATCGCACTTCAGTGCGTACTTCAACAGGGGCAACCCCCTTCTCTTTGGTGTATGGTATGGAAGCAGTACTCCCTGTGGAGGTTGAGATTCCATCAATGAGAGTTCTAATGGAGGCCCAGTTATCAGAAGCTGAATGGTGCCAAAGCAGATATGATCAGTTGAATCTAATTGAAGAAAAACGCATGAAAGCCTTGTGCCACGGACAACTTTATCAACAGAGGATGAAGCAAGCTTTCGACAAGAAGGTTCGTCCTCGTGTGTTTCAAGAAGGAGATCTTGTGCTCAAGAAGGTTTTATCTTTCCAACCCGATTCTAGGGGCAAGTGGACGCCTAATTACGAAGGCCCATATGTCGTCAAGAGAACTTTCTCTGGTGGTGCGCTGATTCTTACGACTATGGATGGGGATGAGCTCCCTCGTCCCGTGAATGCGGATGCAGTCAAGAAATACTTTGTCTAAAAGTAAAAGAACAGCTCGGTAAGTCGAAAACCCGAAAGGGCGGCTTAGGCAAAAATGAGCGTCTCGGTGGGTCGAAAACCCGAAAGGGCGGCCCAGGCAAAAATTAGAGACATCAAACAGAAAAATAATTAGCCTGATAGGTCGAAAACCCGAAAGGGCGATCTATGCAAAAGTTAAGGACCAAAAGACAAAGTAACTGCATCGAGCTGATCTTCGTTCATTTGAGGCACAATGGAATGTCAGGGAGACCCTGAATCTGAAGCATCCAAACAGTAGAATTCAAGGTTGTCAGAGGGAACAACGGTTATTGTGTTCAATGAACCTTCGATTGATATTTACCATTTTCCAAACTTTGTAAGATCAGTGGAGCCATGCCATTGGCAGGTCACCACTCTTTCAAATAAATTTGAGCCTGTTGCCTTTCATTTGGAATTCTCATTTATTCAGCTTATAAAGCCTTTCCTTTTTTATGGTAGCATTTGAAACAAAATATTTCTCAAAATCATAAATTTTCTTTCATGTCTTTTTTGAGAAGCACAAACAACAAAACACTTTTTCTTTGAACTCGTGAATAGGTGAAGGGTGCGTCAACAGCTACCCTGAGAATGGATAAACCTTGCAGGTTGCACGTGGTCAATTGCTTTTTTTTTTTTCAAAAAAAAAAAAAAAATAATAATAATAATAATAATAATAAATAAATAAATATAATAAGCATGACCACAGAAGCACCAGCTCTTCTACCATGTTTTTTGGATTGGCACGTTCTCCCCAAGAAATGTTTATTCCCCATCAGTTGCTGCGGGCTTTACCCCGTCACTATTTTGATACACCCTAGTGGCATCATCCCCATTGAAGATTGCCGAGTGTTTGTGATGCGACGTCGGGTCACTTTCAATCTTACTTGTCCAATCTTGTTCCACCAAATTTATCATTCATACAATCATACAAGTCAATCCTCCATACGGTCAAACAAGTCGTGTCGTTATTCAGGCATTCATACATTCATGCATATACACATTCATGCATATACAATAAAGACAATATCATGCATACATGGCTGCATTAACCATCATGAGTCTTGCTTCAATCATCTGTTCATTTCAATCAATCATGAATAATTTGTAACCCTCTATTTCCCCCCAAGTGTCATCCCCAGTGTGTCTGATCCGAAGATGTCACCCTCTCTCCGCCAAGTGGCAATTTCTTTAATGAACAGCTTGTGCATCATTTGCCTCTGTTTCATGTCATCAGTTGACTAGTTCGGCAATAACCCGGACAGTTGACATTTATCTTTGTTTCTTATCAGTTGATTAGTTCGGCAATAACCCGAACAGTTGACATTTATCTTTGTTTCTTGTCAGTTGACTAGTTCGGCAATAACCTGAACAGTTGACATTTATCTTTGTTTCTTGTCAGTTGACTAGTTCGGCAATAACCTGAACAGTTGACATTTATCTTTGTTTCTTGTCAGTTGACTAGTTCGGCAATAACCTGAACAGTTGACATTTATCTTTGTTTCTTATCAGTTGGCTAGTTCGGCAATAACCCGGACAGTTGACATTTATCTTTGTTTCTTGTCAGTTGACTAGTTCGGCAATAACCCGGACAGTTGATATTTATCTTTGTTTCTTATCAGTTGGCTAGTTCGGCAATAACCCGGACAGTTGATATTTATCTTTGTTTCTTATCAGTTGGCTAGTTCGGCAATAACCCGGACAGTTGATATTTATCTTTGTTTTTTGTCAGATTGGCTAGTTCGGCAATAACCCGGACAGTTGATATTTACCTTTGTTTTTTGTCAAATTGGCTAGTTCGGCAATAACCCGGACAGTTGATATTTACCTTTGTTTTTTGTCAGTTGGCTAGTTCGGCAATAACCCGAACAATTGACATTTATCTTCAATTCTGGTCAGTTGGCTAGTTCGGCAATAACCCGAACATCTGACATTTATCTTTGTTCCTTTGTCGTCAGTGGCAGTTCGTCGTCAACCCGAACAGCTGACATTTACCCCCAATAAAACCATGTGATCCCCAGTCGGACCCCTTTTCTTTAACAAAATCGGGTACCATTTGGTTTTGTTATTCCCAGTCGAGCCATTTACCTCGTCTTGCATTCATACTTGCATCGCAAGCATTCGCAACATTACGTGCATAACAGTGCATTCATAGCATTTTGTAATTGAAATTGGTCAAAAATGGTGTACTCTGTATTTAAATCTCTTCGACCCGTCGCTTTAAAAGTTTCACTTTTAAATCTCCGTAACGAAGAGACTTAAATAGGGGCATCTGTCATACCCCATTTTTGACCCGTCTTATTTCTTTTTTCTCGTCTTTTAAGCCGGAAATTTCCATCATTTCAGATGAAATTTCGGCAGGGAGGTATTTTAAAATACCTCATTTTTGTTTTGAAGACGCCCCTTTTTTTATTTATTTATTTACCTTTTTTTATTATTATTATTATTATTATTCTTAGTTATTATTTTCTTCTTTTTTTTTTTTTTTTCTTTTATTAAGTGTTTTTATTATTTCCGTTTTTTATTAATATCTTTATTAGTATCTTCTTTTCGTTTTTTATTTTATTTTTATTTTATTTTATTTTATTTTATTTTTGCTGTTTTATATTTTGTTTTTTTTCCTTTCCTTTTTTTTCCTTTTTCTTCTTTTCGGTCTTTTTGGTCCAGGCCCAGAGGGGCTCTTCGTTTTTACCCTAATTATGTCCTTTAAATACTGCATTAATTACTGTGCATGTCAGAGAGAGAGGTGAATACAAACAGTCAGAGTGCCGGAACAGCTCAAGCCACCGCAAACCACCAACACAGCCTCCCTCAAGCCACCGCAAACCACCAACACAGCCTCCCTCAAGCCACCGAAAACCACCAACACAGCCTCCCTCAGGCCACCACCCACCACCGTTTTCACAAATCCGTACAAATCAACCACAAAAAAAAAAAACCAACAGAAACGAAATCCGAAACACATTCAACACCACAGATTCGTATTCCATAACCACAAATCACACGATTCGTACCCCAATCATCACACAGACCACGGAAGCCGAACCGGCATAAACCAAGATAATACGAACCCAGAACCATACACTACGCGGTCCTAACTCACCGGTTACCAGCCCAAAACCGTTTCAACCCAACCAAACACGAAAGAAAAGGGTAGGATTCTACCCGCTTTAAGTTTAGATCTAGGCTTGCTGTGTCGCGTTTTTTGAAAACGAACCTCAGATTCATAACGAGTGAGTGAAGAGGGTTCGAGAGGTAAAAAAAAGGGGGGACTTGAGCTACTCCGGCACGGTGGCGCCGCCAGCGGCCGCCGCGCCGGAGGGTGTTCTTGGCCGCTGAGAACCTCGGAGAGGAGGAGAGAGAAGAGAGAAAAAGAGAAGAGAGAAAAAGAGAAGAGAGAGAAAAAGCTTTTGAAAAATGAAAAAACCGGCCCCCTAGCCCTTATATAGAGGCTGGACCGGTTTGGTTTTTTTCCTTGAACCGAACCGGTCCGGTTCTCCCCTCTGGCCCGTTGGACTCGTCTCTGGCCCAGTTTCTTTTTTCTCTTTTTCTTCTTTTCTGATTCCTACTCTCACCCCCCCTTTTCCTTACTGCACCCCTTTTCTTTTTTTTTTTTTTTTACGCACCATATTTATTTTATGTCTTGCATTTTTTATTTTATGCATCATATTTAATTTTATGCCTCGCATTTTTATTTTCTTTATTCATTTTCCAGCACCATATCTATTTTACGTCTTGCATTTTATTTTCCAGTATCATATTTATTTTTTGTCTTGCACTTTTATTTTCTTTATTTTATGTACCCTATTTATTTTTGCCTTGCATTTTTATTTTTATGTCTCGCATTCTTTTTTAGCATCATATTTATTTTCTGTATTGCATTTTTATTTTCGTTTTATTTTATTTTCAGCATCATACTTATTTTGTGTCTTGCATTTTTTTTATTTTATTTTGTTTATTTTTTATTTTATGCATCATATTTACTTTATGTCTTGCATTTTTTATTTATTTTTAGCATCATGTTTATTTCATGTCTTGCATTTTTATTTTCATTTTTTTATTATTTTTTATTTATTTCCAGCATTATATTTATTTTTATGTCTTGCACTTTATTTTCTTTATTTATTTTATGCACCATATGTATTTATTGTTTTGTATTTCATGCATTTTATTATTTCTTCTAGCATATTTATTTTAATGCATTTGCAATTTTTATTTATTATTGCCAATTAGAATGTATCTAGGTCCAATGTAAATAAAAATAAAAAAAAATGAGAATCTGCACCGACACTCACATTTATTTTTATGTTTTCCGCCGAGGACGATCATGTGATTTGAACCATATCCGAGGAAAAGGACCCTCACTTGATCCAACGTCATTTTAAGGGATCCGGCGCGTTTAGACTTATCTCCGTATAACTAAAAAAAAAAAAAAAAAAAAAGAAAGTCAAAAACCAAAAACTTTCCATAATCAAAATTTCAAAAAAAGGGGTCAATCTTTATCCTTTCTTTCTTAATCAAATCTTTAATCAATCTTTAATCAATCAAACTTTTTTTCAATTTAAAATCAATCGAACTCACTTCTTTTATTTCTTCTATGCCTTTTCGGCCTCTTACCTTGCCTAAACTCTTCTTTTTTTTTTTTTTTTTTTTTTTTTTTTTCGAACTTTAAAATCAATCAAAACCAACCACTCGACTTTCTACCCCGAACTACATGATTTTGATCCCATTCGGGTATGTAGGCAAAAGACTTTGTCTTTCCAAATCAATAAAAAATAAACAAAAACTTTTTCCTTCTCCTTTCTTTTGAACCCATCTCTTTAATCTTTCCACACTTGAGCATTTATTTCCAAATAAATAATCAATTTAGCATAAAGATAAAATAAGCAAGAGGTTCCTATAGAGTACTATAGACGTTTAGGGTGCTAGTACCTTCCCTTTGCGTAACCAACCCCCGGACCTTTTGATCTCTTAAAAAATAGGGTTTTTTCGAGCTTTCTCCCTTTTCTTCGGAAAAATAAAAGATCGGTGGTGATCTTAGAAAATGCGAGTCAATGCTAATCAATAGCTTGATATCCAAAAATCACCGCGACAAACTACATGATGTGTCTTGCAAACCTGAAAGGGGTTGAAACAATCGAATCCAAATGTGACAATTGAATCCAGCACAGCAGGGGCGAAAGCACAAACCTGAAACAATTGAATCTAGCGCAACAGCAACAATAACACGAAGAGAAAATGAAGAGAAAAAAATAAATTTGAGTGAGTTGCATGAAGAGAAAAAAACCATCACTTTTTTTGACTGGTGTCTCTTCAAAAAGGAATAGAGAACAATAAATCACTTGGCACAGGGAACCACAAGATAACCCTGAAGCAATCTTTCATTTGTGACCTGCATTCATGAAGGGGTAATGATAACGATAACTATGATGGAAAAAAATGCAGATATTATGATAAAGTGGGGAGACATCACCTTGGTTCTCCCATCATCTACATCAATATAGACAGGAGTTGTCTGAAATTGCAAACGGGCAAGATCCTCAACCTGTATTTTAAGAGAGAAATATTATTTGGAACCAAAAACAATAAGCAAGCGATACACTTACATTTCCTTATTCTTACTTTCAAGCATGGGGAAGGTGAACTTGAGTTCCTGAAATACAATCACGACCAAATAAAATAGCTTCACAGCAAAGACAATAGCATCTAAAACTCAGAGTGACCACTTTCCAGCAAACAACAACACAATTGATTCACGACTACACATTCCTTCAAATGATCACAGGAGGTCAATGTTTTAACTGCAAGTGGTCACGTATTCGTGAGTGCACGAACCATTCAGAACGCAAATGTCGAAACCCATTAATCCAAATTGCAAAATTCCACTGCCAAATACACACAATCCAAAACCCAAATCAAAATCAAAAACCCTAAACCAAAAACCACAACAACAAAAAATTTAGACCTATCACACTAAAATTACCCAGAGTCCATACATACCCATGCACAAAGTTTCAAGATTCACAAAGGGGAAAAATCAAAGGGTAGTAAAAGACAAAACCCTAGAACAAAAAAACCAACCTTTATCTTACCCCAAATGAAAAACAACAACAGCACCAGAAGTAAGAGACAGAGAGAGAGAGAGAGGAATACCAAAAACGCAGCGATGCTAGGACTAAAAGGTGGCCATGAAATCAACACCACCAAAGTGAGTCAAAAACTTCTAGAAAACGTGCAAAAGAAATGCAAAGAACAATAAAAAAATCTCAACTTCAGATTTTTTTTTGTATTTTAGAATTCTCCAAGGTTCCCGTGTGTACTGCAAAGAGAGAAATGGAGAGATAAAACAATTTTGGAGAAAAAAAGAAAAACACGTGTTGCTGCAGTGAAAAAAAGCAAAACATGTGTCGCTGGCACTAACCCCACCGGAAAGCTTTAACCATCAAAGAACGTGGTACACCCAAAAAATGAAAACTGGTTTAAACACCGAGCACGTGGCACAAGCAGAGGAGTGGGAATTGGACATAAAAGAGACATGTGTCAATTTTTTAAGAAGGATCACACCAGTAATTTTTCTGGTTTTTCTGGAGTTCTCTTTTATAATATAGTAGATTAGACATGCATCTCGCAAGTGAATCAGATGCGACAAATTTACTTTAAAGGGTTTCTTTTAGAAACTATTTACGAAAGTGGGTCTTATTTATAATAAATTGCAGAGGGGGTTTGTTTTTTACGTGGGTGCCGCCATTGACACTGGCGGGAAGGGTGAGCCGCCAGTGCCAATGGCGGTATAATGGGTACCGCTAATAACAACAGCGGGACAAACACGGCTGAGTAGGAGTGAAAAATGGGTACCGCCATTTCTCCTGGCGGGACATGCCTACGTGGGCAGTCCCGCCTTTGGAGCTGGCGGGATAGGGGGAGAGAGGAGAGAGGGATGGGATGCCGCAACTGCCAGTTGCGGGACAGTAGGGCCATAATTGATGGAGAAAGGTGGCTCCAATTGCTTTCGTTGGAATAATTAATGCAAATGCAATGGTCCAAACCTTTTCTCTTCCGGCTCCAATCTCTCAATGGCCTCAAGGTGTGAATTTTATGTGTGCCTTTTCCCTAATATCACAAATTTTGATGATAGGAATATGCATTATTATTATTATTATTTTGGCTTTATATGCATCTCCCTTTGTTTCATTTTTTATGCAAATAAATATCCCTTGTCTCTTCCTATGCAGAGTTGATGAATTGGCTTTTTCATTCCTTTCTGGATTATCAATTATGCACCCTCCTTCCCCATGCCAAGTTTCTGTTTTGATGAAACTTGATATTCAGTAAAAAAAAATAAAAATGCAGTGCACTTAGTAATTAATGACATCCATAATAGAATGATTTACAAATTATGATTTATCAAAGCTGAATTCTTTCTTTTAGGAATTCATCTTTGGTAATGATTTGCAGTAAGTTTATAGTTGAAACTAACAATTATACCCTGATAGATTGGTGGTGTGGTATCATATAGATCCAAGAAGGAAAAAAAAGAGAGAATTAATGTTGTTCTTGCATAACATAGCAGTCTCAATGCCACATAACATCTTGAGAGAGAACATTAATTTACCTCTCTGAACTAATACATCTTTATTTCATTACAGGACAAGGTTTTGCTTCTGGGCTTGTAAACCTTGGTGAAATACAAGTTTCCAAAGTCACAAGGTTTGAGTTTATTTCGAGCAGCAGTGTTATGCTAGACACAAAAAAAGCTGTTACATTCTTTAGGCCTGTGGGAGTACCAGAAAGTTTCCATATCCTTGGTCACTATTGTCAACCCAGTGGCAAGCCTTTGCATGGTTTTGTACTTGTTGCCAAAATTTGCTCTCCTCAAAATGCTGATACGATACCTCCTCTGAAGAATCCCCTTGATTTTAAGCTAGTTTGGAGTCATAATGCAGCAAGTATGGAAATTCCAAGTGTATACTTTTGGCTACCTGAACCTCCTGAAGGTTACAAGGCCCTTGGCTATTTGGTTACTAACAAACATGACAAGCCTTTGTTGGATGAAATGTGTTGTGTTCGTGCTGACCTCACCGATAAATGTGAACCTTACCGCCAAATACTCGCTACTGGTTCTAGAATTCCAGAGTTTTCATTTCAGGTATGGAGTTTAAGAACTTGTGACCGTGGCATGTTAGGGAAAGGTGTTTCTATTGGTACTTTTTTCTGCAGCAATGGCTGGACCATGGGAGAAGAGCTACTACCTGTTGCATGCTTGAAGAACCTGAATCTTGTGCTACCAGCAATGCCAGATTCGCAACAAATACATGCACTTATTAAGCATTATGGCCCTACTGTCCCGCAACTGGCAGTTGCGGCATCCCATCCCTCTCTCCTCTCTCCCCCTATCCCGCCAGCTCCAAAGGCGGGACTGCCCACGTAGGCATGTCCCGCCAGGAGAAATGGCGGTACCCATTTGGTACCCATTATACCGCCATTGGCACTGACGGCTCACCCTTCCCGCCAGTGTCAATGGCGGCACCCACGTAAAAAACAAACCCCCTCTGCAATTTGTTATAAATAAGTCTCACTTTCGTAAATAGTTTCTAAAAGAAACCCTGTAAAGTAAATTTGCCATCAAATGCCGTTATTTGATTCCGAGTTCATTTCAAGCTAACTTAAGTCTCAGATTTGATTAGAGATTATATATATATATATATATATATATTGTTTTTTTTGTTCGTTCAATCATAAATTCCACCATTGAGCATTTATTAAAAGAAAAAAGTATTAGTAATTTTTTTTACAACGTATGTGGAAACAAATATAAAAACAGAGCCTAATAATAATTTTATACACTTTGTTTTGAAAAAAATAAGTAATTATGTTTTTTATTGTTATATCAATGATAATGAGCTACAATAAAAATATATACAAAATTCAATAATTATAACCCACATAAGTTTCAGTGTTTATAAGAGCAAAGAGTCTAATAACTATAAAGTTATTAGAAATAGGTAAAATCAATCAATGCTTTATAATATTTAACTAAATGATTCTGTTAACCGATATATGTTAAAGAGTATTAGTTAAGAAATTAATAATATATATATTTTTAAAAAAATCATGTTAGAATTAATAACTTGTTTTTAAATAAAATTTTCATTTTTAATTTATTTACTAATGTCTTTAGCACAATGATTAACATTTCTTTGATTAAAATTAATTTGACTGTGAGAATTCACATTAGCATTTTTTCCTACATAAATTTCAATTTTTAAAAGTATGTATATATGAGGCGACTCCTATTATTAGAACATTTGGTTATTATTAGAAATGAGGACAGTATATATAGACCTTATAATCTTATATGGATGATCAAGATTATAAATTAATCTTTTGGTCAGATTATTACTTAGAATTTTTCTTATAACGCGCTAGCACAAAATACATTAACAATAAATTGGCTTCTAATTATATTTGACAACATGAACTGATTATATAAATAACGCCAAAATAAAAAAAATCAACTTTAAATAAATAATGATTAGTAACTTGTACGCACACGCATTTGACAACATGTACTGATTATATAAATAACGCAAAAGTAAAAACTCAACTTTAAATAAACAATGATGATTAGTAACTCGCGTGTAATCTATGAAGTCTTACATTACCAAGTTGCACTTAAGCATTAATGCTTCACACGCTTAATGTACTTTACATGGAGTATTTTTTATACAAGTACAAAATTAGAATACTTTGCATCTGTCTCAATGTCTATCGATCTGCTCCATTTGCCGTTGTCATCAACGGAGGGGGTTTTCAACATTGTCGATTTTTTTTCTCAATTTTGTTTCCTAACCAATAGGATAACGACATGTGTAAAAGTAATGAGAAAAGTTTGACCTTTCATATGTGCTCTTCGTAGTCTACCTGGCTGGGTTTTGTTCCCTTTGAGGTAGACTCGTTGAAACTAAGGTTAGGAAATTTAATATTTTTAAGGCTTTAGCTAATGAGTAGGATAAATAATTAATAAATAAAAAATTATAACGGCTGTCAACCATGTTTTTTTAACTGCAAAAATGTGAATTATTAATACGTGACAATGTTTAACCACAAGGTGTGATCAATCTGTCTGTGATCAATCTGTCAAAAAATAAAAGGTAAAATTACATTTTTGGTCCCTCAGTTTATTTTCAGTTTTAAATTTGGTCCCTATTAATTTAATTCACGAATTTGATTATCCTATTTTGTAAAATCCTGTAATGTTGGTCTCCTAGACCGCAATTGGATGTTAACCGTTAACAAGTGATGTTGACTGTCACGTATCATATTCTTATTGGATGGTGACTGTCACGTGTCATGTTTTGATTGGTCAATGAAAACAACAATGCATTTCATCTTTCATGGAGTTGACATCCAATCAGGAACATGACATGTGACAGTCATTATCCAATAAGAACGTGACACGTGACAGTCAACATCACTTCTTAACGGTCAACGTCCAATTGTGGTCTGAGAGATCAACATTGCACGATTTTACAAAATAGGAGGACCAAATTCATGAATTAAATTACTGGGAGACAAAATCCGAAACTAAAGATAAACTGGGGGACCAAATTTACAATTTTGCCAAAACAAAATTACAGAAAATCATACACAGGGGCGACTCAAGGACTTAGAGACCTAAAGCAAATTTAAGAATGAGACATAAAGCATAATTAGAATTGAATAGGAAGAGAATAAAGATAATAGAAATAAAATAAAAACTTTTGGATTTCTTTAGCTATTAACTATTAAATCTTTTTTTTTCTAAACAAAGCTATGATATTGGTGAAGAGTTGTTGCTCATTAATTGTTACTTACGGTACCAATAAAAAGATTAACAATTACTTATAATATTTTAATTAAAATTTATTTTTAAATATAATTTTATAATAATTTTTTTGAGGTATATTAGTACTAAAAAAAAATTTAGGGTCTTTTTCTTTGGGGGCCTAAAGCCCTTATTTGAGCTGCTTGGACCTTAAGCCGACCCTGATCATACAAAACCTAACATGATACAATAAAGTTGTTAAAAGAATTATTGATGCATGAAAAATCACACTCCTCAACCATACAATATTTATTCAAAAAAAACATGAAAGACCTGAATCTAAAGTTTCAAACACATGACACAAAACAACATGTATGTTTAACTCTGAACCCTTACTCCAAGTGAAATAAAAGCAACATTTCCTTACTCTATCTTTAAAATGATTGCACACTTCCAACACCCTATGCTGGTACAAATGAATAATAATATATTCTGTTTTGTATACATAGAAGTAAAATGTAACAAGTGCTTGAATGATTGAACAAAGTCCACATGGATATGAATGAGTATTGTAGGGATCTTAGTTGAAACACCCATTTACCAAACAAAAACCATCATAAAAGAAGCACAATAGTTGATTCTTTGATATCAATACATGCCAATCAACCTCAAAAAATTCTATTATTTACCAATTCCCACTGAAACAGAATCAAACAATACACCAAAAACAAGAAAAAAGCAAATATGTTAAATTTGTAAAATTTTGTTATGCTGGTGATCAATTTGAAGCTACCCATTTACGATCACTGTAAGACAAGGGCATTGAAAAAGAGTATCTGTTCATATGGTCATGTGACTTGTATATGTAATTATTTCGGGCAATGGAAGTTGATTCATATCTATTTTGACTTGTATCCTCTTGTTCCTCTTCTTTCTCTCTCCCCTCTGCACCCCTTCTCCTTCCCTGACGCATTTCCTATAAATCTTAAGTGTTCTCGAGATTAATAATTATAGGAAATCAGAAGATCTTAAAATATATGATTCAAATATATAATAGATAAATATTGTGTACCTTTTTCCATAGTGAGATTTCTCTCTGGTGCGCTTTAATTTTTTAAAAGAGGAGAAAAACAAAAATTTGCTTCTTTCTGTCTTTTTACTCTTGTGACGACTATGAATTTTTGAGAGAACACTTTTCTGTCAAGAAGGAGACCTTATTTCATGTTAATGAGTATTAACTCCTTTATAACCACTACTCTTACATCAAATAATAGTTATATATCTTTAGACACTGTTCCAATTTAATCCAATAACAATTTAGTCCTTAATTATTAATTATTTATTTATTAGTCCCTACATAAGTCACATATCTCTCATATGAGACATTAATTCTTGCATTCTCCCACTTGGCTCATATAACATTACCAAACATTATGGACTAAATAAATAAATAGATTAAACTAATATAATGAGCATTAAAATGACTAAATCGTTCTATACATTGGGTACATCATAATGTTGGATCATGTGGCCTCAGAATAATTAAGAAGGGGGGGGGGGTTGAATTAATTATTAATGAACCTTTACTAATTAAAAATTTATCCTTCTTAATGTTACTAGATTCAATTAGGCTTTTACTATAATGTTAAGAAAGTAAAGATCAAAAATAGAAACTTAACCAAAAGTAAAAGCGATAATCAAAGTGCATAACGAAAATTAAAGAGTGTAGGGAAGAAGAAGACAAGGGATGTACCCTCCCTTGTTCTCTTTGAACAACCAAGTGGATCTACCCTCCACTTGAACTGATCCACAAGAGATGTACCCTCTCTTGTTCTCAGTTACAACAAGCCAAGTAGATGTACCCTCTACTTGTACCACAAAGGATGTACCCTCCAATGTGTTAAGACAAAGAATTCTCAGGCGGTTAGTCCTTTGAATCTTTGTAAAGGGAAACAAAAGATATCTCAGGCGGTTAGTCCTTTGAAATCTTTTATTTAAGGGGAAGGGAAGAATCAAAAGAATTATCAGACTGTGTCCTTTTGAATTCTTTGAAAAGGGAGAAGGGAGACACAAAAGAATTCAAGCGGTTAGTCCTTTGTTCTTTTGGAAAAGGGAGAAGAGAGACACAAAAAGAATTCAGGCGATTAGTCCTTGTTGAATTCTTTTTGGCAAAGAGAGAAGAGAAAGAAAAGATATAACACACTTTTGTTTTCTGCAGAAGAACAGGGTTTGGAAAACAGAAAACTTAGAAAGCTTTTTGGCAAAGGAAGAAGAAGAAAGATAAGAAGCGAAGGTTTCAAGATATCTCAAAAGTTGTTCAAAGAAGTTCAAAAGTTGTAAAAGTTCTTGAAATGCAAGTCAAGGTGTTGCTTTTATAGACTCTTCATGTCTGGTCAAGAAAACCATTAGAAGAGTTATAACCTTGAGAAAATCTTGAGAAAACCATTGGAAGAGTTACATCTCTTGACTTTTTATTCAGAACTTGTCACTGGTAATCGATTACCATAACCATGTAATCGATTACACAAAGCATTTTATGAAAAGATGTGACTCTTCACAATTGAATTTGAATTTCAACGTTCAGATACACTAGTAATTGATCACCAATATATTGTAATCGATTACACCATTTAAAAAACATTTGGAATGTTGTAAATTCAGTTAAAAGCTTTTGAAATCAAACTTTACCACTGGTAATCGATTATAGGTAATTTGTAATCGATTACCAGAGAGTAAATACTCTGGTAACTTAGAAAAATTTGGAAAAACTTTTCTTGTAAAACAAAATTGTGCTATGTTTGGTTTTTGAAAAATCTTTTTCAATACTTCCCTTGTGAAGTCTTGACTTGTTGCTTTTTGGTTTCTTCTCTTGAATCTTGAATTCATCTTCTCTTGAATCGTGATTCTTCTTGATGTCTTTTCTTTAATCTTGATTTTGAACTCGTTGACTCAATCTTGACATCATTCTTTTGGGCTTTTTGTCATCATCAAAACTACTTGAATCATACTTGATTCGTCATCAAGAAGCTTGCTTCTACACATAATTTCATGATTAAGAATAGGAACCAATTCGAGTCATGGTGGTTGTACATCACTTAATCGACATAGTCCCTTCCATGTATTATAAATTAGTTTTCTCCTTAATATGACTATTAGTTAGGAGTACATAATTGGTCCAACATAATGTCTTTATTCAAGAAAAAACCTGTTAACATTACTTTAATACAAATATGCATGCAAACATAGAGAACATGTAATTAGAAACATATCATAGAAGAGCTCAAAGTGTCAGTAAAATGAGTAAGGTAAGTTACACTTAATGATCATCAATAACAATAATGTCCATATTTTCAACATATTCTATAAATGTCTTAGGTGGTAATCCCTTTGTCAAAGGGTCAACTATCATAAGGTTTGTGTTAATATGTTATATTGATACTCTTTGTTTATGAACTTCTTCCTTCAAAACAAAGTACTTCAATTGCATATGCTTAGCACTCTTAGAGTACTTATCGTTCTTAGAGAAAAATAATGCTATGAAGTTATTACAATACATTTTTAGCGGCCTAGCAATACGGTCAACAATTCCTAGCCTTGAAATAAAGTTCCGTAGCCAATTAGCCTGAATTGTAGCCTCAAAACGTCATACAAATTTAGTTTCCATAGTAGATGCAACAACAACTGGTTGCTTTGCACTCTTCCACGATATTGCTCCTCCGGCTAAAAGAAATACATAGCCAAGAGTGGATTTACTCATATCCAGCAGTCTAAGTCTGAATACCCAATAACCTTAAGGTGACCAGACCTCTTATTTGTAAGCATGTGATCTTTTGTTTCTTGTAAGTATCTTAGAAACTTCTTTGCAGCTTTCCAATGTTCCATTCCTGGGTTACTTTGAAATCTTCCTAACATTTCCGTTGCAAAGCTTATGTCTGGTCAAGTACAGATCTGAGCATACATAATACTCCCAACAACTGATGCATACAAAATTGCTTCCATTTGTTTTTGTTTCAAATCATTTTTAGGACATTGTGCAAGACTAAATTTGTCTCTTTTCTGAATTGGAATAGGTGATGCTAAGCACTTTTCCATCCTGAATCTCTGTAGTACTTTATTGATATATGTTTTCTAAGACAAGCCTAACAATCCTTGTGATCTATTTCAGAATATTTTTATCCCTATCACATAGTTTTCCTCACCCATATCTTTCATTTCAAAGTTGCTAGATGATGTGATCCTTACTAGGAGTGGATCACTTGATACATGTTACAGAGTTTTGGATGACGCCACTT
This sequence comes from Glycine soja, assembly GCF_004193775.1. Taxonomy (NCBI): domain Eukaryota; kingdom Viridiplantae; phylum Streptophyta; class Magnoliopsida; order Fabales; family Fabaceae; genus Glycine; species Glycine soja. The sequence continues at coordinate 20,245,099 of NC_041006.1, forward strand.
CTAGAGAGGGAAGATAAGTTAGGGTAGACGCCACAAGGATTACCTTAATAAGTCTGAGATTGGTTCAGCGAGGAACCCAGAGAGAAGTTCTCACAAAATTTTATCAAATGCAAAAAGTGATTTTATTGAAAACGAAATTCATACATATAGTGTATCTGAATGAAAAAATAGAAATAGACATGGGCCTTTAAATCAGTTTGGGCCAACATTTCAACGAAAAAATTATAAATAAAAAATAGAACATATTTGGCATGGGCCTTCAAATTAGTCTAGGCCTTCAGCAACAATTAATATGCTTAATAGTGCCTCAGCCTCTGGACCTTCATCCTTCTCCACTTGGGCCTTGTGAAGTATGCCTGCTACCATTTGTTGGAGGGTATCCACTGATTGTTTGGTCCCACTCCTAGTCATAGGTCCCTGTATTTGGGCAGTTTCAAGATTCTTATCACTAGAGAGAAACTTCTTAGTCTCATGAATAAGACCAAGATCATTAGTTGCAAGCAAGATATCATCAACATACAAAATTAAAAAAATAACCTTACTTCCACTGACCTTCAGATATATACATCGATCATTCCTTAGATCCAAAGGAAACAATAGTATCATTAAACTTCAAATACCATTGGCAGGACACTTACTTAAGACCGTATATTAATTTCTTTGATTGGCACACCATGTGTTTCTTTCCTTCAACCGAGAACCTTATAGGTTGGTCCATATAAACATTCTCCTCTAAATCTCCATTAAGAAAGGAAGTTTTCACATCCATCTAATGTAGCTTCAAGTCATAATGGGCTACTAATGCCATGATTATCCTGAAAGGATCCTTTCGTGAGACTAGTGAAAGCGTCTCTTTATACTCAATGCCATCTTTCTGAGTAAATCCCTTAGCAACATGTCTAGTCTTGTAATGTTCAAGGTTGCCATGAGAGCCACGTTTATTCTTGAAGACCCACTTACAACCAATCCTCTTACAACCCTTTAGCAATTCTACGAGGTCCTAAACACCATTATGTTTCATGAAATTTAGCTCTTCTTTCATGGCATCTAACCACTCCTCAGAATTAGTACAACTTACAGCTTGTGAAAATGAAACTGGATCATTATCATTAATGTTTAAGTCTGTTTCTGTTTCATGTAGGTATACCACATAGTCATTCAAAATATCTAGTATCCTTTCTCTTTGAGACCTCCTTAATGCTACTTCTTGTGATTCTTCCATAATAGGTTCATTATGTATCATGAGCTCATTATTGTGTTGTTCTTCTTCATTGTTGTTTGGAATAACAACTGAAGGAGCAATCACCTTACTGCTAGAGGCACAAGTTAAAGGGACTTGCATTCTAACTTTTTTAATTTTCTCATCTCATGAAATTGTACTCCCATTGATTTCACTATTTTTAATGAACCTTGTATTTCCAGTTTCGACAATGCTCATACTATGATTAGGACAATAAAATATATACCCCTTTGAATTTTCTGGATAAATAATAAAATATCCACTGATTGTTCTTGCATCCAATTTTCTTTCTTGTGGATTATAAATCCTTATTTCTGCTTGGAAACCCCAAACATGCAGGTGCCTTATACTAGGTGTCCTATTCGTCCATGGTTCAAAAAGTTTCTTTGGAATTGCCTTACTAGGAACCCTATTAAACAAATACATAACAATTTTCAAGGCATACATTCACAAAGATATGAGTAAAGTTGAATTGCTTAACATACTCCTAACCATATCCATTAAAGTTCTATTACGCCTTTCTGATACACCATTTTGTTGTGGTGTACCATGCATTATGTATTGCACACAAATGACATGTTTCTAAAGGAGTCTAGAAAATGGACCTAGGTGTTGCCCAGTTTCATCATATATTCCATAATACTCATCACCTCTATCAGACCTAACAATTCTCACCTTTCTATCTAATTTCCTTTCTACTTCATTCAAGTAAATTTCTAAGGCATCCGCTGCCTAAGATTTCTCATACAGTAAGTAAACATAACCATAACTTGAATAGTCATCAATAAAGGTAATAAAGTATCTTTCATTTTCAAAAGAATTAACATCAAAAGACCCATAAATATCAGTATACACAATTTCAAGAAGTTGAGTGCTTCTTGTTGCTCCTTTCTTTGTATGTTTTGTTTGTTTTCCCTTAATACAATCCACACAAATATTTAGATTCATAGAATCTAGATCATGAAGAATTTGGTTCTTTATTAATCTTTCCATCCTTTCTCTAGAAATGTGAACTTAAACGTTTATGCTACAAGAAAACATATCATTCATTCACTAAACTATATTTAGTGCTGGTATTATGATGCAGAGTTAAAATGGTTTCAGCATACAATCATCTAATTTCAATTTATATAAACCATCACAAATAACACTAGTACCAATGAGATGATTATGCTTAAATAAACTGAAACATCCATTACCAAAATTAAAAGTGTATCCAGTAACATCATGTTTAGATAATGAAACTAAATTCCTAGATAAACTAGGAACATAAAAGAGTTTCCAGTAAATCTAGATGACGTCTAGTGTCAAGTTTTAAATGATAAGTCCCAACTGATTCCACTAGATCTTTCACTTTATTACACATGAAGACGAACTTCTCATTTGAGCTTATGGTTTGGTTTGTCAGGAACCCCTGCATAGTATTAGAAACATGAGTCGCACATCTAAAATCAATCCACCATGTATTATGGGGAACTTTAGTTAAATTTGATTCAAAACATACATGAGCATTAAGCTCACCTTTCTTTTCAAACCAAGACTTACGCTTTGGGAAATCCTTCTGGAAGTGTCCTGATTTCCCATAGAAATGGCAATTATTGCTTTTTGATGCCTTGTTATGGATTTACACAGGGCCGTTATTGATCTTTAATGGCCCTTTGCCTTTATCATGCTTCTTCACAAATTTCTTTCCAGCTCATTGATTCCCTTGGTCGCTTGCATAACGGACTGAGTGACTTCCTTGATTCTTAAGCTTTGTTTCTTCCTAAACTAACATAATGTGAAATTCATGCACATTTCATTTATCTTTCATGGTATTATAACTCATTTGGAATGGGTCATACTCAGATGGTAATGAGATCAAAATAAACTGAACAAGGAAGTTCTCATTCACAGCCATTCCCAAGGTCTTAAGTCTTGCTGCAGTGTTTGTCATCTCAATGACATGCTCATGCATAATATGTGAACCATCAAACTTCATGGCGGTCAGTGTACTCATTAATGTCCTAGCAAGAAACTTATCAACTATTTGAGAGCGCTCTCCCACTAACCCCATAAACTCTTTAGCACTATCGATCTTCGGGAGAGTTGTCTTAATATTGTGTGCAACAACCATTCTCATGAATCTCACTTCACGTACTTTACCACTAACCCCATAAACTAAACAAGGAAGTTCTCATTCACAACCATTCCCAAGGTCTAAAGTCTTGCTGCAATGTTTGTCATCTCAATGACATGCTCATGCATAGTACGTGAACCATCAAACTTTATGATGGTCAGTGTACTCATTAATGTCCTAGTAAGAAACTTATTAGCTATTTGAGAGCGCTCTCCCACTAATCCCATAAACTCTTTAGCATTATCGGTCTTCAGGAGAGTTGTCTTAATATTGTGTGCAACAACCATTCTCATGAATCTCACTTCACGTACTCTACCGTTGTCCTTCTGCTCCCACGAATAAAGGTTTACGATCATCACAGGTACCAACCACACGGTACAAAAATTGCAAGGGTGAGTTGATTATAAAAGAAATTAACACAAAAATCAAATAACCACAATTAGTAAGAAAATATTAACAAATATCATAAGCATACACAAACATCCATTAGTCCAAGATATACTCAACAAGTAGTCATCATCCATCCATAATTCCAATCAATCATGCTCAGTATGATGCATGCACCTGACCTTAACTCTCAAATACAATGTGGTACCATTCATAAAGGAAATAGCCTAGGCGTGTCCACATGACACTCTCACTTAGGAAAACTAGGCAGTAAATGTTGAGGTCACCCTGTCGTGCACAGGTAACTCCCCCCCCCCCCATGGTGATCAACCTGAGTCTTAAGGGAGTTCCAAACTAAGTGACATGCCCCCAAGTACAAGTATTCCCCTTCATGAGAAACTACAAGTACTTACTGACAAAGTTTATACCATTTCCATGCAATATTAAGTATGAAACATGGGCACCATCAATGCACTGACCGTGGATAATTAAAGATTCTAAGCCATCCCATTCCAGAGATGCTCAAAACTCTTTAACCTCTCTATTTCCCCCACCAGAGATATCCAACATGGTCACTGCATCCCCTATGTACATACACATCACACATCATCAGAATGACATTTTCAACATCAACAACATCTCATCTCAATGTCATTCTCAACATCAACATCATCTCATTTTAATGACATTATCAACAACAACAACATGATCTCATATTAACATAATCATCAATAACAACATCATCTCATATCAGCATAATCATCAATAACAACATCATCTCATATCAATATTATTAAACACCAACATCGTCTCATATTCAATTATTGTCAAAGTCATCTTCAATAGCAACATCATTCTTTATAAACATTATCATAAACATCAACATCATCTCATATCAATTAATATCATCAGTAAATCATATTTCGCATATACAAACATATATAGTTCATGCTTGAGATTCACACTCCCCAGGTCTTCAGACAACCCAAGTCTAATAAAAACAATAATGTCATTTATCAATAACAGACACATCGCATCCTATTAGTCAAAAACATTGTTTTTCTTGAAAACCAACATGCAACAGGGACATGCATACATCCCCATAGTTAGGTTCTCTAACCCCAACTATGGTATCAAAAGCCGTAAATTATAATGAACTCCCCTCACCTATCGTGAGTTCTCCGTCAATTCCTCTTTGCGTCGCTCAAAGACCTCTCATTCACGTTTGTCAATCCAAACACAAGGTTCTATATACCAAATTGAAGGAAATTTAGTATAGATTTCAAAAACAAGGTTAATAACAACATTTAGGGTCAATTACCCCTGTCAAAACATAAAGGGCTAAGGGGTGTTTCGGATTCTACTAAAAGGAGACTTCATTTTGAAATCACGATCACGCCAATGTGACCGAGGTTCAGTGAAGGTCTTGAAAATAACATCAATTTTATAAAAAGATAACTTTTACAACGTCTCATTTTCAAGGGGTTTTCAAAGGAAGTGTAAAAACACCCTATTACAGTACCCAAAAGACAAGAGACACTAAGAAAAGCTTAAACTAACTAGGAGAAAGGCTTAAAAGTCAAGATTACCTCATAGAAGCTATGAAAGAAAGGATTTGAGGGGTTGTTCTCCACCAAATCCTTGAGGTGGATTATGAGGATTCCGCTCTGATTAAAATGTTCCTCTTGGTGTGGTGGTTCAATGGCAAGCAACGGTGGCTTGTGGTGGCCATCAGTGATCATGGATGGTAGAGGAGGAGTTTCTAGGGTGGTTTGGACAGAGTTTTGAGAGAGAGAGAGAGAGGTATGAAATCATGTTTTTCATGCTAAAAAATGTATTTGTAATCCACAAATCTTGCTTAGCGAGCTCATCTCGCTAAGCGGGAGTCCACTTTTGGCGCTAACTGTGAAATTTCGTGCTTAGTGCAATTCCTCTCAGGTTGAGATTTGCACTGAGCGCAATTCCTCTTGTGCTAAGCGTGACAATTCGCGCTTAGTATAATTCCCTCTTGGGTTGGAATTGTGCTTAGCGCACTTCTCGCGCTAAGCAAGAGGTTCAAAGTTGTTATTTTGAAAATTCCAACGGTCTGACTATGGGGAAATGTCGTAGAAACCTATAGTCAAAATTTGAAGACGTTCCAATGGTTAACGAATTTAGGATCGCGATTTTATTGGAATAGGTTTAGGTAAAATTTGAAATCTCATAATTTCAACTTAGGTCAATAAAACTCCACATAACTCAACATCCACATCAAGCAAATCACACATGACTAATTCACATGATACCTAAACTCATTCAAGTCAATCATACAATCAAATAACACGATAAATACAATTAAACATCTATTTATAATTTGTGATATTTCAGGGTGTTACATCCCTCGACCACTTCCTTGCCCACGCTCGCATGTCCCTCAAAGACGATACAACATGACAGACAAAACAACATTGCGAAGCTCGATGATGTCATTTTTCACTCCGAGATAGATAGGTTGCACTTGGATCCATACTACCCGGTGTCCCTTCCCATTAGGATTTACATGTACGACATGGCCCCCAAATTCACCTACGATTTGCTCTGCCTTTTCAAAAACACCTACGGAGACACCTCCCATCTCACCTTTAATGGAAGCCCTGTTCACAATGAGGGAGGCAATTCTCTAGAGCTAGGTCACGATGAGGGAGCATTTCTAGAATTAGGTTTGTTATGTGTAGAGCCCTCATTTTTTTAAGGGGTAATTCCGTCCAAAAGTTTCAAGTTTCATTGAAGCAACCTTTGTGGTTTTTCAATTTCTGCTTATTTGGATAAGCTAAGTAACTTATCCCAATAAGCAATTTTCAACTTATTTTTAAGCTGTGCTTTTGTTTTAAGTTTATCCAAATGTGTTAAATATTGTAATAAGTGTTTTTGTAAATAAGTTTTTTTTCAAAATAAATTAAAACAAACTCAGTCAATAATATACCACTTCATGCATAACATTAAAAAAAAGTCCAAATCTTAAATTTTAGTCTAACCTCTTAAGTCAACTTGGGAAATCGATATGCTTTGCAAGAATGTGTGACTCTAAAAAATGGCCAAATTGCTTCAATTGAGTATGTTGAGCAATGATTGAATAGAGTGATGGCCTATGAGATGTATGCAATTGCCGATTCCAAAAAGAATCTTATTTTCATGTTTTTTCATAATGCTAATTAATTGCTGCAATCCATCATTGGATATGCTTAAATATATGCCAACCATTACATCATGTGGAGGTCCCTGCTTGTTGGTCTCTTTTTCTCTTCTTTGTTCTATCCCACAATTTGAATGGCCTCACCTAGATAACTACTTGACCCAAAACAGGGAACACACCCCACCAATATCATGTCATTGTTAATTCCATGCACCGAAGGATATGTCATAATGATCAGTTAGGCCAAAGGTATTTTGACAAATGCCATGAACATACAAAGAAAAGTCTTTTTTTAATATAAAAATTAAGCACTTTGATTAAAGTCACATGGGTGATCCATTCTTAGCAAGTGTCTGGTGATTACTTTTTTTTTTTAACTGAGCATTCTATCACTTTGTTAAATGTTGACAAAAAGGGACAACTATTTATTTTGATTTTTTTATAAGACAATAACATCCATGAACATACAAAGAAAAGTCTTTTTTTTAATATAAAAATTAAGAACTTTGATTAAAGTCACATGGGTGATCCATTCTTAGCAAGTGTCTGGTGATTACTTTTTTTTTGAACTGAGCATTCTATCACTTTGTTAAATGTTGACAAAAAGGGACAACTATTTCTTTTGATTTTTTGATAACACAATAGCATCTTTTACACCATATCATATTTTGTTATATACTATATTTATCTTTATATATAAACTCTTTCAATTAATTCACACCATTTTAAAAAAATAATAATTTCATTAATCACGTTAAATTTGTTAATTATTTATACTGTTCTTCTAAAATTATCCTTTATTTCCTTTACCGCTTAATAACTTCTCATCAAGGAGTAATTAATGTTTGGAGAGATAATACTGTAATTAATTAAGGGTATTGTTCTTACCAAATTTGGTAGAATCTTCTCACGAATAAGTGCGTCTTCATGTGTGCTTACTTGGCTGAGACTCATTTCATGTATATGTACTCCACCCTCTTTTCTACTTTTCACCTTATTGTCCCTTTTGAAAAGTTTCGGGTGGACGTTGGTCGAGAGCTGAATGTCACCCTCACCGAGTTGCATTTGAATGCCTGAGTGGGCATCTGTGCCTTTAGGGTTTCGTGTGATGAGTATTTCATAACTCTTGCTCATTTATTCCTCCACCACTAAAATGTTAAAGAAAATAACAAGGGTGGTTGGATTTCTCTTACTGGTATTTTCAGGAGAGTCGTTATTGGCCCTTATAGTACCTCTTATAAGGATTTTAATGGTCATTTCTTCCGAGTGCATCCCTGAAAGGAGTCGATGCCAATATACTTCACTCGGCAAGGGGATACTTGTTTTCCCTTTTATTGGACTTCTTCCCTAGTAAAAATATGTATAAGCTTGTAGTGTACATGTCTCCTTCTAATAAGGAGGATATGCCTGTACTTTACAAGTTTCCTAGGGCTCTTCATTCCAAGACCCTTGTAGACATTCCTTTCTCTGAGACTCTAAGAGTGGATTCGGGTCATGAGCATCCTTTATTCCAAGACCCTTGTAGACATGCCTTTCTCACTCTGCTTTTCTTTCCTTTTTCATGTAATATGGCTAAGTACGATTACCAATCCATCAAAAGAAAAAAAAGTTGTCAATGTTGAAGTGGCAGAAGATTGGGCTCCTCCTCCTCCCATCAACACTGAGTCCGACGAGAGGAAGGATCTTAGTTTTTCTTCTCAAGATGTTACAAGGAAGAAGCAAAGAGTGGCTACTCCATCATCGATTATCGCTCCCTCTCCCATCGAGAGCCACTCAATGTTCCTTTCTATGAAGGAGGGTGAGTATTCTCATTGGGGGAAGGATTTTAACCCTTGCGCTCTCATCTGCGCTCTATTCTTAGCCACGTGGACCAGGCATGCTAAGGGAGGTTGGTCCTAAGGCCTCAATGGATGCTGCTTGATAATTGATATGCTTACGTAATTTACATATTTAAATCACATAGCAATTATCTAATTTTTCTCTCTTTTATTGCTTATTTTGTGTTAGAACATTAGGAACTTAGCTTCTTCTAAGTTTTTGTCCAATAAATGCTAAATTTATCTAATTTACAGTGTTTTGGAGTGTTTTTTTTTTTGTAAAATCATACAGTAGAAGGCCTGGAAGATGGTTGAAGAACTGGAGCAGCTCGCTTAGCGCGTCAACAACGGCTTAGCGCGAGGAGCCAACTTGGAGAGTAGGCATAGCGCCCATTTGGCGGCTTAGCGCGCATCTGGGGCTTAGCCAGCATCTGGCGGCTTAGCGCGTAGCTGCGGCTTAGCCAGCACCTTGCGGCTTAGCGCACAATCACTTATGCCTGCGGCTTAGTGAGCACATGCCAGCTTAGCACATGGTCAATATCGTAAAACACGATTGTGCTGCGTTTTAAAGGGAAAAGAAGGGGAAAATCAAGCAATTCTTTTTGGGGGACCAAATTGAGAAGCTAGGGCATGAGAGAAGAGAAGAGAGAAAACCGATTCACTTGGGGACCCCTTCCTCCATTTTCTTCCACACCTCTTGCTTTCTTTTTGTATTAGGAAGTCTCTCATGACAATGAGAGGCTAAACCACCCATTGTTGGGAGCTCAACTACTAAACACTCTTGATGTAATGATTCTCTACTATCTATTTGAAGTTGTTTTTATGTGTTCATTGCTTCTATCTGCATTTAATTCTTGCATGCTTTTGGTCTGATCACCCACTTATGTGTAAAGTTAGGGTTTTTAGCATTGGAAAATGTTTTGAATCCTTAGAACTGAATAGAGCAGGGCTAGATAACTGTATGTCTGGACACAGAGTGAAGGGATTTAGTTTTTAATATGCTATAATTATAATGCAATTCGTTTAGGCTAAGTTCGATGAGGAATCCTATAATGAGGTTTAAATAGAATTAGTCCATTCACGCGAGGAATCAGTTTTTTGTGTATTTGCTCTCGGCATAGAACACTAGAACAACGTTAAATAGTGAAAAACACTTAATGTTCCATCAAGAGTGGTTTCGGTAGGTTGAGTCTCAACATGCTCCGTAATTCTACTTCAACCGACAACTCACTCCCTGAGTGTTTGTATTCTATCTCTTTAATGTGCTTTGCTTAATTATCTTCATTTATGCCGAATTTTATATTTCGTATCATTATTTGACCAAAATCAATTTTAGTTCATTGATTGCTTAAAATTGGATATATACAAACTCTGAGTACAGTCAAAGTCCTTGTGGATATGATACTCGGTCTTACCGTTTTATACTACTTGTGCGACTCGGTACACTTGTCGATCGTCCGAACACTACTGCTGATCACTTCCAAACAAGAACTTGGGGAATTTTTGAGTTTTGGTCGATGAGTTTTCCTTGACCGAGTCTAGGAAGGCTCAAGAAGACCTCATCAAGGCTGAGAAAGATTTGGTTGAAGTTACCAAAGTAAACATGATCTTTTTCTAGTCAATCGAGGAATCTCAGAAGTCTCTTGAAGATACAAAGACCAAGTTACATGAGGTTGAAACCTAAGAGGAACCTTTAAAAGATGACCTAAAAAAGGTGATAGACTCAGCTCAAACTTTTCAAGATGAGGTTGAACGTCTTAATCAAGAGTTTGCACTTTTCAAGGTTAATGCTTCAACAGTTAAAGACTGATCTTGGTGAAGCGGAGGCTGAGATCCTTAGGACTCATGAAGCCAGTTTTAAGAAGGCTCTCCATCAAGTTAAGTTCTTTTTGAAAGATGTTGATATTTCCTTCTTTGATGTTGACAAAGACATTGATCATCAAGGGGAATTGGTTAATGAAGCTTAAATACCTGTTGAGGAGGTGCCAACTGAGTTAACTCAAGTTTAATTTTGTTTTTTTTTTCTTTTATTTTGTAAAGGCTCAGACCCGACCTATCAAATAAGGTATCATTTTTATCAATGAATTAGTACCTTTTTAGTCTAAGTGTTGAACTTGGTTTATTGCTTTCATTCTTTAACTTTTTGATTAGGAATTACTGAATAACATAGTCGTTCTAAATGTATTTAACCAATTCTATTGGTGATGTGATCCTTACTAGGAGTGGATCACTTGATACAGGTTACAGAGTTTTGGATGACACCACAATGATTACCTTGATAAGTCCGAGATTGGTTCAACGAAGAACCCAGAGAGAAGTTTTCACAAAATTTTATCAAATGCCAAAAGTCCATCTATTGAAAACGAAATCAATACATATAGTGTATCTGAACAAAAAATAGAAATAGACATGAGCCTTCAAATTAGTTTGGGCCAAAATGACAACAAAAAGAATAGAAATATAAAAAAATAACATATTTGGCATGGGCCTTCAAATTAGTCTGAGCCTTCAACAACAATTAATATTCTTAGTAGTGCCTCATCCTTTGGGCCTTCATCCTTCTCCACTTGGGCCTTGTTAAGTATGCTTGCTACCATTTGTTGGAGGGAATCCATTGACAATTTGGTCCTACTCCTGGTCATAGGTTCCTGTATTTGGGCAATTTTAGGATTCTCATCATTCCCTCCTTCTTGGAAAGCATTTGCCCTCAAATCTTCAGAATCATCACCTGCAACAAATGGAGTCATGTCAGCAACATTAAATGAAGAACTTACTCCATACTCACCTGGAATATCGATCTTGTAAGCATTGTCATTGAGCCTCTCTAGTACTTGGAAAGATTCATCTCCTCTAGGTTGAAGTGTGTACTTCCTTTGTTTTGGGAACCTCTCCTTCCTCATGTGTACCCAAACCCAATCACCTGGTTCAAGTACCACTTCCTTCCTGTTCTTGTTGGCTTTCTTGGCATAGCTTTCATTCTTCTTTGGAATTTGAGCCTTCACCTGCTCATGCAATCTTTTCACATACTCAACTTTAGCTTATGCATCCTTATGCTTAAAATCAGAAATGTTAGGCAATGGAAACAAATCAAGAGGAGTCAAGGGATTAAAACCATACACTACTTCAAATGGAGTGTGTTGTGTAGTGTTATGTACAACCCTATTGTATGAAAATTCAGCATGAGGCAGACATTCTTCCCAACTCTTTATATTCTTTTTAATCACAACTCTAATAAGAGAAGACAAAGTTCTATTTATCACCTCGGTTTGGCCATCGGTTTAAAGATGGCATGTGGTGGAAAAGAGAAGCTTTGTTCCAACCTTACCTCATAATGTTCTCGAAAAGTGACTAAGGAACTCAGTGTATTGGACGTGCAGTCCTCTAAAGGGGAGGATGTGCATTCCTCTGCAGGGGAGGACGTGCAGTCCTCTTAAAGGCGAGGATATCTAGTCCTCTGAAGGCGAGGACGTGTAGTCCTCTGAAGGCGAGGACGTGTAGTCCTCTGAAGGTGAGGGCGTGTAGCCCTCTGAAGGCGAGGACGTGCAGTCATTCGAAGGTGAGGGTGTGTAGCCCTTTGAAGGGGAGGACGTGTAGTCCTCTTAAAGGCGAAGATGTGCAATCCTCTAAAGGAGAGGACGTGTAGTCCTCTAAAGGCGATGGCGTGTAGTCCTCTGAAGGCGAGGACATGTAGTCCTCTGAAGGCGAGGACGTGTAGTCCTTTGAAGGTGAGGGTCTGTAGGCCTCTAAAGATGAGGACATGCAGTCCTCTGAAGGTGAGGATGTGTCATCCTCTGAAGGTGAGGGTGTGTAGCCCTCTGAAGGCAAGGACGTGCAGTCCTCTGAAGGCGAGGATGTGTAGTCCTCTGAAGGTGAGGACGTCCAGTCCTTTGAAGGTGAGGGCGTGCAATCCTCTAAAGGTGAGGGTGTGCAGCCCTCTGAAGGCGAGGGCGTGCAGTCCTGTAAAGACGAGGGCGTGCAGCCCTCTAAAGGTGAGGACGTGTAGCCCTCTTAAGGCGAGGAGATGTAGCCCTCTGAAGTCGAGGACGTGTAGCCCTTCAAAGGTGAGGACGTGTAGCCCTCTGAAGGTGAGGATGTGAAGTCCTTTGAAGACGAGGGCGTGCAGCCCTCTGAAGGCAAGGACGTGTAGCCCTCCAAAGGCGAGGACGTTTAGCCCTCTGAAGGCGAGGACGTGAAGTCCTCTGAAGGCTAGGATGTGTAGTCCTCCAAAGGCGAGGACATGTAGCCCTCTAAAGGAGAGGGCGTGTAGCCCTCTGAAGGCAAGGGCGTGCAGCCCTCTGAAGGCAAGGACATGCAGTCCTCTGAAGGCAAGGACGTGCAATCTTCTAAAGGCGAGGGCGTGTAGCCCTTTGAAGGCGAGGACGTGCAACCTCTAAAGGCGAGGACGTGGAGCCCTTTAAAGGAGAGGACTTGTAGTCCTCTGAAGGCGAGGACGTGCAACCCTTTGAAGGTGAGGACGTGAAGCTGTCTTAAGACGATGATGTGTAGTCCTCTGAAGGCGAGGGCATGCAGCCCTCTGAAGGCGAGGAAGTGAAGCCCTCTGATGGCGGGGATGTGCAGTGCTCTAAAGGTGAGGGCGTGTAGCCCTCTGAAGGCGAGGACGTGAAGTCCTCTGAAGGCAAGGACGTGCAGCCCTCTTAAGGCAAGGACGTGCAATCCTCTAAAGGCGAGGATGTGCAGTCCTTTGAAGGTGAGGGCGTGTAGCCCTCTTAAGGAGAGGACGTGTAGTCCTCTGAAGGTGAGGGCGTGTAGCCCTCTGAAGACGAGGACGTGCAGTCATCTGAAGGTGAGGGTGTGTAGCCCTTTGAAGGGGAGGACGTGTAGTACTCTTAAAGGCGAGGATATGCAATCCTCTAAAGGAGAGGACGTGTAGTCCTCTGAAGGTAATGGCGTGTAGCCCTCTGAAGGCGAGGACATGTAGTCCTCTGAAGGCGAGGATGTGTAGTCCTTTGAAGGTGAGGGTCTGTAGGCCTCTAAAGACGAGGACGTGCAGTCCTCTGAAGGTGAGGATGTGTCATCCTCTGAAGGTGAGGGTGTGTAGCCCTCTGAAGGCAAGGACGTGCAGTCCTCTGAAGGCGAGGACGTGTAGTCCTCTGAAGGTGAGGACGTCCAGTCCTTTGAAGGTGAGGGCGTGCAGTCCTCTAAAGGTGAGGGTGTGCAGCCCTCTGAAGGCGAGGGCGTGCAGTCCTCGAAAGACGAGGGCGTGCAGCTCTCTAAAGGTGAGGACGTGTAGCCCTCTTAAGGCGAGGAGATGTAGCCCTCTGAAGTCGAGGACGTGTAGCCCTTCAAAGGCGAGGACGTGTAGCCCTCTAAAGGTGAGGACGTGAAGTTCTTTGAAGTCGAGGGCGTGCAGCCCTCTGAAGGCAAGGACGTGTTGCCCTCCAAAGGCGAGGACGTTTAACCCTCTGAAGGCGAGGACGTGAAGTCCTTTGAAGGCGAGGACGTGTAGTCCTCCAAAGGCAAGGACATGTAGCCCTCTGAAGGAGAGGGCGTGTAGCCCTCTAAAGGCAAGGGCGTGCAGCCCTCTGAAGGAAAGGACATGCAGTCCTCTGAAGGCAAGGACGTGCAGTCTTCTAAAGGCGAGGGCGTGTAGCCCTTTGATGGCGAGGACGTGCAACCTGTAAAGGCGAGGATGTGGAGCCCTCTAAAGGCGAGGACGTGTAGTCCTCTGAAGGCGAGGACGTGCAGCCCTTTGAAGGTGAGGACGTGAAGCCGTCTTAAGACGATGACGTGTAGTCCTCTGAAGGCGAGGGCATGCAGCCCTCTGAAGGCGAGGACGTGAAGCCCTCTGATGGCGAGGATGTGCAGTCCTCTAAAGGTTAGGGCGTGTAGCCCTCTAAAGGGGAGGACGTGAAGTCCTCTGAATTCAAGGACGTGCAACCCTCTTAAGGCGAGGACGTGCAATCCTCTAAAGGTGAGGATGTGCAGTCCTTTGAAGGAGAGGACGTGTAGTCCTCTGAAGGTGATGGCGTGTAGCCCTCTGAAGGCGAGGACATGTAGTCCTCTGAAGGCGAGGACGTGTAGTCCTTTGAAGGTGAGGGTCTGTAGGCCTCTAAAGACGAGGACATGCAGTCCTCTGAAGGTGAGGATGTGTCATCCTCTGAAGGTGAGGGTGTGTAGCCCTCTGAAGGCAAGGACGTGCAGTCCTTTGAAGGCGAGGACGTGTAGTCCTCTGAAGGTGAGGACGTCCAATCCTTTGAAGGTGAGGGCATGCAGTCCTCTAAAGGTGATGGTGTGTAGCTCTCTGAAGGCAAAGGCGTGCAGTCCTCTGAAGACAAGGGCGTGCAACCCTCTAAAGGTGAGGACGTGTAGCCCTCTTAAGGCGAGGAGATGTAGCCCTCTGAAGTCGAGGACGTGTAGCTCTTCAAAGGCGAGGACGTGTAGTCCTCTGAAGGTGAGGATGTGAAGTCCTTTGAAGTCGAGGGTGTGCAGCCCTCTGAAGGCAAGGACGTGTTGCCCTCCAAAGGCGAGGACATTTAGCCCTCTGAAGGTGAGGACGTGAAGTCCTCTGAAGGCGAGGACGTGTATTCCTCCAAAGGCGAGGACATGTAGCCCTCTGAAGGAGAGGGCGTGTAGCCCTCTGAAGGCAAGGGCGTGCAGCCTTCTGAAGGCAAGGACATGCAGTCCTCTAAAGGCGAGGACGTGCAGTCTTCTAAAGACGAGGGCGTGTAGCCCTTTGAAGGCGAGGACGTGCAACCTCTAAAGGCGAGGACGTGGAGCCCTCCAAAGGTGAGGACGTGTAGTCCTCTAAAGGCGAGGACGTGCAGCCCTTTGAAGGTGAGGACGTGAAGCCGTCTTAAGACGATGACGTGTAGTCTGCTGAAGGCGAGGGCATGCAGCCCTCTGAAGGCGAGGACATGAAGCCCTCTGATGGCGAGGATGTGCAGTCCTCTAAAGGTGAGGGCGTGTAGCCCTCTGAAGGCGAGGACGTGAAGTCCTCTGAAGGCAAGGACGTGTAACCCTCTTAAGGCGAGGACGTGCAATCCTCTAAAGGCGAGGATGTACAGTCCTTTGAAGGTGAGGGCGTGTAGCCCTCTTAAGGCGAGGACGTGTAGTCCTCTGAAGGTGAGGGCGTGTAGCCCTCTGAAGGCGAGGACGTGCAGTCATCTGAAGGTGAGGGTGTGTAGCCCTTTGAAGGGGAGGACATGTATTCCTCTGAAGGCTAGGGCATGTAGCCATCTGAAGGCGAGGACATGCAGTCCTCTGAATATGAGGGCGTGTAACCATCTGAAGGCGAGGGGGTGCAGCCTTCTGAAGGCAAGGACGTCTAGCCCTCTTAAGGCAAGGACGTGCAGTCCTCTGAAGGCGAGGACGTGCAGTCCTCTAAAGCCGAGGGCGTCCAGCCCTCTTAAGGTGATGACGTGTAGTCCTCTGAAGGCGAGGGTATGCAGCCCTCTAAAGGCGAGGACGTGCAGCCCTCTTAAGGTGAGGACGTGCAGTCCTCTGAAGTCGAAGACGTGTAGTCCTCTGAAGGCGAGGACGTGCAGCCCTTTGAAGGTGAGGACGTGAAGTTGTCTTAAGACGATGACGTGTAGTCCTCTGAAGGCGAGGGCATGCAGCCCTCTGAAGGTGAGGACGTGAAGCCCTCTGATGGCGAGGATGTCCAGTCCTCTAAAGGTGAGGGCGTGTAGCCCTCGGAAGGCATGGACGTGAAGTCCTTTGAAGGCAAGGACGTGCAGCCCTCTTAAGGCGAGGACGTGCAATCCTCTAAAGGCTAGGATATGCAGTCCTCTGAAGGTGAGGGCGTGTAGCCCTCTTAAGGCGAGGACGTGTTGTCTTCTTAAGGCGAGGGCACTCAGCCCTCTGAAGGCGAGGACATGCAACCCTTTGAAGGCGTGGACGTGCAGCCTTCTTAAGGCCAGGACGTGTAGTCCTCTGAACGCTAGGGCATGTAGCCATCTGAAGGCGAGGACATGCAGTCCTCTGAATGTGAGGGCGTGTAACCATCTGAAGGCGAGGGGATGCAGCCCTCTGAAGGCAAGGACGTCCAGCCCTCTTAAGGCGAGGACGTGCAGTCCTCTGAAGGCGAGGATGTGCAGTCCTCTAAAGGCGAGGGCGTCCAGCCCTCTTAAGGTGATGACGTGTAGTCCTCTGAAGGCGAGGGTATGCAGCCCTCTAAAGGCGAGGACGTGCAGCCCTCTTAAGGCGAGGACATGCAGTCCTCTGAAGTCGAAGGCGTGGAGCCCTCTAAAGGTAATAGGTACTAGTACCCAAGGGTCCACCCTTATGAGAAAGCAAGAGATTGACTCATCGAGAGGGCCGGTCATCCCAAAGTCAGAAGATTTGACATTAGAGGTAGGAAATCAATGCAGTTAACATGATTTTTAGGGATGTAGATGAATGCAACCTTTGTCTTGAAATGCGGTAAATGTAGACTTCATATGCAACAATTGAAAGTTGTACAATGTTCATGACATTCTTTCCCTATTTTGTGATTTTGATTTGATTTTTGAAAAACACAGATTGACCGTCTTTTTGAAAGAGGTGATAATTCATGCAACCTTATCCTATCTTTCGCAAATCTCTCTGGGAACTCCCTCAGAGTGTATGTCCTGTTTGATTTACTCACTTGATAATTTTGGAGTGACGGAGATGGAGCCGTTTAATCAATCCACTGAAATCCCAGGGTTTTTCACTCCTTTTTTTTTGTTTAAAAGCATTGACGGGTGAGAAATTTTGATCTGCCCCTAGGTTCGCTTGAGGCTCATGCACGGTGCCCCTTATTGCCCTAGTGTAGGGCTTTGAGGTATCAATCATTGTCTTTCGTCATGACCTTGTAGCAGAAAACCTATTGGGTGAGAATTTCTTATCTGCCCCTAGGTTCGCTTGAGGTTTACGCATGGTGCCTCTTATTGCCCTAGTGTAGAGCTTTGAGGTATCAATCGTTGTCTTGTTTTCACAACCTTGTAGCAAGGAAGAATGAAAGAAGTGGTTCATTCTCAAAAAGGACTTTCAAGGACGAGAAACAACTGAAGGATTTTTCAGTTGATGGATTAAGTCAAATGACTCCTATTCTTGATAACTCACTTCTCTCTCAAAAAGACAAACTTTCAGGAATGATAAAATGAGGTCACATGAATGTCTATATTTTTACTTAAAAACACAGTCAATCAAATGTTTTTTTCTTTTTCTTTTAGAACTTTTCTGCTTTACTCGTTGTTTACGGCATCCTCACCAAATGTGTAGCACGAGTAATTTCTAATTGAACGGTCTTGGAAGTCCAAACTCAGGAGCGCAAGTCGCTTGAGCAAACAAACCAATGGCTTGCACCCGCATTCCAGTGGAAGCAAAGATGTAATTACTAGAGGATGAGGGACAAAGATGTCAAATTTATTCATTTTATTAGCATTGTAACTGTGGTTTACAATAATGGCATAAACTTGAAAATCCTAATGAGTCATTAGAGACATCTAACAATAGCTTTCAAAATTGCCCCATGTGTGGTGTCGCTTGTCAATGTTAGGATTCACAAGCGATTCTCCTCAAATTTCAGCCAGCCCACATCAATTAGACTTTGCACCTTACGCTTCAAGGTCATACAATGCTCAATGGAATGTCCTGGAACTCCTCCATGATATGCACATGTTGCGTTCAAGTCGTATCCTCGAAAAAATAGAGGTTGGGGAACCCTGGCAGGGGTTATGGCTACCATTGCATTATCAAGTAGATATGGGAGCAAGTTAGCATATGACACCAGAATTTTGGGGTGAATCCTACAGGCTTTTTCGCTGCAAAATTTATTTCTTGGTTAGTGTTTTGGTTTGTGCTAAAGGTGGTGTTTAGCATTGGTTGTGTGGTAGGTGGGCTTTGTGGTTGATTTAGGGATGGCCTTTGTGGATAACTGGGTGATGGGTAAGGAGAAGGGTTGTTATTGGCTGAGTAATGACATTGTTGGGTTGGTGGAAAACTTGGCCGTATAGGAATGGTCGTCACAGCATGGGTTTCTCCCTCATTCTCACCCTCTTCATTAGCCCCAGTTTTCTCATTCGTCAGAGCAGGATTATCAAATTTACCTCTTTTTAGACCCGTTTCGATCCTTTCGCCGGTGAAGACCAAATCCGCGAAGCTTGAAGGTGCGTACCCCACCATTTTTTTCATAGTAAAACACTGATAATGTGTCTACTATCACTGTTATCATCTCCCTTTCCGTCATTGGGGGCGCCACTTGGGCTGCCATATCCTTCCACCTTTGGGCATATTCTTTGAAGGATTCATGCCCCTTTTTACCCATGTTATGTAGTTGCATCCTATCTGGAGCCATATCAGAATTGTACTGATACTGCCTAACGAAGGCAACCATTAGGTCCTTCCAAGAATGGATTCGGGAAGGTTCCAAGTTAGTGTACCTGGTAACAACTACCCCAGTAAGACTTTCTTGGAAGAAATGTATCAGCAATTCCTCATCTTTTGTGTATGCCCCCATCTTCTGACAATACATCTTTAGATGGTTCTTGGGGCAAGTAGTCCCCTTGTACTTGTCAAAGTCTGGCACCTTGAACTTGGGAGGGGTGATGATATTGGGTACTAGGAACAACTCTTCTAGGTTAGCAAAGGCATAATCTTCACCTCCTTCAATGGCCCTGAGCCTTTCCTCTAGATGATCCAACTTTCCCATTTCTGCCATAGCATGAGGGTTTTTACCCGCTGTGGAATGCAAGGGGTGTGGTTGTGGGTGATACTAAAGGCACTCCAAAGTGTTTTGCAGGGGTATACCACCAACTGCTTGCCCTTCAGTGGCATATCCGAGGCAAGGCTCAAAGTCGGCTAGATTATGGTGGTGCATTTCATGTGTCTCCCCCATGGGTTGAGAGACATGTGCATGATCAGATTGAGGTTGTTGGCTCTCAATGAGTATAGGAGGGGAGTTATTGACATTCTCATTGGGTGGAGTATAGTTCGAAGGCAAACCATATGGCGGGAAAACCTGCTTGTTCTGGACTAGCACAAAATGGGGGTTGCCCGTATCCGCGGTTGGATGATTTATTAGGTTGAGGCCAAATGGGGGAGTCGGGTCCACCCCAGAAACAGCGCTGACAGTGGCAACTGCAGCTGCATTGACCTCCATTATCTTCTTCATGCTCATCATGGCCTCCATCATTGTGGCCATCTATTCTTTCATAGCCTCCATGTCGGCCTTCATCCGCTCTTGCACCTCGTCTACTTCAACCATTACTCCAGTTCTAGCATGCTTTCGGTAAGGGTGTCGTAAAGTGCGTTCTTCCCTTATAACAATGATTAAAGTTTGTTTTTCGGGGTAAGAATGCAATGAGCTATGCAACCAATGAAAAGCACGAATGTATGTGAATGATGCATTGTTTGAGCTTTATCGTGACTTTCTTTGTTTTGCAGAGGAAAATGCAAGGATCATGCATGAGCAAACATGAAAATAAATGGTGTGCAAAAAACATGTTAGATGCAGATGCAGGGTGAAGAAATGACTTATGCAAAATGCAATGCATGAAATGATAAGTGACAAATGCAGGAACGATATGTCCATTACGATGCCATGAAGAGATGCTTATGCGATGCATGATATGAATGCATTTATGGACACCAGAGCCCGAAAAATCATCTCTTCTTACTTGCGCATTTGGGGGCACAGTACCCCATGTGTGCAGTTAAGAAGGTGATATGGACCTTCTAGCTTCCCGTGAAAAAAAGACGAGACCAACATACAACGCGTGCGTGACGACATGATGCAGACGCGCAAAAGCACAACACGGGGATGTACACAGTATGGCAATATCCACAAATAATCATACAACAAAGGCGTACATGACATTTAGGTTATATGCATGGCAGTGTTTAAAAGGCACGCAACGAGTTCGCTTCATGCCCCTATTTTAGGGACCTAAACAGGAGGAACTAAAAGGCTTTTAGTGATAATTCCAAAGGTGGTCATATCTCTCTTGATGGTTTCTAGAGGTATCATCCCCTTCAAAAAAACATATTGCGGCAGTAGGGACTACCAGCAACAATATGTTATCAAAGAGAAAAACTCTAGATGAGGGTTCACTGTTATTAAGTAAGTCGGAGACCCAACATGACCACAGATTCACCTCCACTCCTTATGTTCCCATGGACCCGGGTATAGGGCCCCTTTTTCAACTTACCCTGTGTGCAAAAAGGTGTTGGTGTTGTGTGCATCAAACGAATACATATTTATCTCATGCATACATTAAAACACGCATACAACATCGAAAAAGTTTATACAAGAACATAAAGGAAAAAGGAAACTAATGAAAGGGAAAACACAACTTTTGCACTAAAGATTAATAAGCTTAACTCTCTAAAAATAGTCCCCAGTGGAGTCGCCAACTGTCGCAACCTACCTTTGGCGGGAGGGCGATGTGGGGCTCACGGGTGCGTCTTCCAAGGGAGGAAGGCGCGTGGAGTCGCCACCAACGTTTATTCGAGGAAAACGTCGGAAAAACCGGAAAGCGTGTGTGGTCTATGAACTTTGAGTGTGAAAGGTTCGGGAGTTGTATTTACGCACGAGGAAGGTATTAGCACCCCACGCGTCCGTCACAAAGGACGACAATCTTTAATCAAATGTGCAATATCATGTCATCAATTTGTTTTATTTTCCCTTTTTTATGTTTTTATGTCTCTTTATGACTTTTGTATTTTTTATCTTTTTGTGGTTGACAAGGGTGTTTCCCTCGCTCCTACGTATCCTCAATTGTGATGAGGAAATCAGACTTACGTAGTTCTTTTGGAACTAAACGTTGGTTAAGTTGTTTTGATCTTTTTCCGCAAGATCGATGTTAACCGAACAAAAGTTTTTTAAGGCGTTGGACCATTAAATGATCTTTTGATTCTTTTGAAAGGAGAGAAACATTAAGGCATTGGACCATTAACGATCTCTTGGTTTTTGAAAGGAGAGAAACGTTAAGGCATTGGACCATTAACGATTTCTTGGGGTGGTGGACAAAAGCGGGAGTTTTGCTCCTATGTATCCTTGATTTGTGGTGAGGAACTCAGACCTACGTAGTTCTTGCTAAAGCAGTAAAGTTATGGGTTGATTTTATGCTTTTGAACAGTCAATGTTAACCGATAAAAGCAAAGAGGATCGTTTAAGGCATTGGACCTTAAAACGGTTTTAAGTGACTTTTGCGGACAAAGCTTGATTTGTGAATTGATTTTAGCCTTAGTTTCACTTTGGTTATTAGTCAATTCATTCAAGGAAACTTTCAAAGAAAAACGTCCGAGTAATTTTTTTGATTACTTTATTCAAAGATATTTTGATTATTTTATTATTATCTTTTCAAGATATTTTGATTATTTTATTATTTTTTTAAAGATATTTTGATTATTTTTTATTATTTTGTCCTTTTTTTATTTAGCCGAGGTTACAACGTGAATGATCGGTTGGATTTTATTTTAATAGTGATTAAAGTTTACAACACAAATGATCGGTTGAAATTCATTTTATCATTTATTAGACGAGATAACGACTTAAATAAACGGTAAAAAGTTTGTTAAAAGCGGAAGAAAAGAAAATCGAAAGTGAACAAGATGAAAATGAAAGCAAAGAAAACAAGAAATGAATTAAAAGTCTAAGATTCGAACACTTACCGGTTGAAGACTGAAGAATGAACGAAGAACGGTGAAGAACGGAGAAAAATCTTCACGGATTTGCTCACGAAAACGTCTCTAAAGCGTTATGGAAGCACCTCGGCTTGGATTTTCTTCATGGAAACACATTTTTTTCACCCAAAACAGCTTAAAAATACATAGCATAGGGGTCAAGGACCTTTCTGAAACAGCCCCCCTCTCCTATTTATAGGGAAAAAGGGAGGTGTTTGTCGCCCAGAGGCTTCTTAAGGAAGATTTCTGAGCGCACCCCAATTACTAAGTTCATCCCCCTTTTTCACACTTTACGGAAAAGTTACGGAAGCCTTATGGGAGCGTTTCAGACTTGATTTTCCTCTTTTTTTATCTTCCCTTTCACCAATATTAAGTGAAATATGCTAACTCAAGGTTTTCAGAAATTTTTCGGAAGCATTACCGAAGCCTCAGATGCCAATTTTTAACAAAATGGAGGTGGTTGCCGCCAAAAGACTTCTTGAGGAAGATTCCTAAATGCACCTCATAATTGATAAGTTCACCCCACGTTCTAGAGTGTTCTGGATGAAGTTTCTTGAGTGCACCCCCGTGATTGATAAGTTCACCCCCGCTTTTGTGTTTTTGGCTGTTTTCTTTTCGAAACGTCCTGGAACTTTACGGATTCCACCGCAATGAAGCCTTACGAAGTGATCAACAATGGTCCCCGGATGAAATTAGAGTGTAACAATTTATTTACACACACCCCACTTTGCTAAATACACTCCCTTTTTCGTGTTTTTGGCCGGTTTCTCCCCGAAACATCTTGGAACTTTACGGATTCCACCGCGATGGGTGTTAAACATTTTGTGTTGGTCAAACGATGGTCGCATGCTGATAAACAATGGTCTCCAGACGAAATTAGGGTATGACAGTGTTCATTTTGGCCCAAACTAATTGGAGGCCCATGTCTATTTCTATTTTTTGTTTAGCTACACTATATGTTTTGACTTCGTTTTCAATAAAAGCACTTTTTGTATTTGATAAAATTTTATGAGAACTTCTCTCTAGGTTCCTCACTGAACCAATCTCGGACTTATCAAGGTAATCCTTGTGGCGTCTACCCTGACTTATCTTCCATCTCTGGAAGTGGCGTCATCCAAAACTCTGTAACATGTATCAAGCGATCCGCTCCTAGTAAGGATCACATCATCGAGAGCCACTCAATGTTCCTTTCTATGAAGGAGGGTGAGTGTTCTCATCGGGGGAAGGATTTTAACCCTCATGCTCTCATCAGCGCTTCATTCTCAGCCACGTGGACCGTGACATGCTAAGGGAGGTTGGTGCTAAGGCCTCAATGGATGCTGCTGTTGCTCACTTCCAAGCAAGAACTTTGGGAATTTTCGAGTTTTGGGTCGACGAGTTTTCCTGGACCGAGTCTAGGAAGGCTTAAGAAGACCTCACCAAGGCTGAGAAAAATTTGGTTGAAGTTACCAAAGTAAACATGATCTTTTTGCAATCAATTGAGGAATCTCAAAAGTCTCTTGAAGATATAAAGACCAAGTTACAAGAGGTTGAAACCTTAGAAGAGGCTTTAAAAGATGACCTAAAGAAGGTGATAGACTTAGCTCAAACTCTTTAAGATGAGGTTGAACGTCTTAATCAAGAGTTTGTGCTTTTCAAGGTTAATGCTTCAACAGTTGAAGACTAATCTTGGTGAAGCGGAGGCTGAGATCCTTAGGACTCATGAAGCCAGTTTTAAGAAGGCTCTCTATCAAGTTAAGTTATTTTTGAAAGATGTTGATATTTCCTTCTTTGATGTTGACAAAGACGTTGATCATCAAGGGGAATTGGTTAATGAAGCTTAAATACCTATTGAGGAGGTGCCAACCGAGTTAACTCAAGTTTAATTTTGTTTTTTTTTTCATTTATTTTGTAAAGGCTTAGACCTGACCTATCAAATAAGGTACCATTTTTATCAATGAATTAGTACCATTTTAGTTCAAGTGTTGAACTTGGTTTATTGCTTTCATTCTTTAACTTTTTTATTAGGAATTACCGAATAACATAGTCATTCTAAATGTATTTAACCAATTCTATTGGTCTATTACTCCTTAGCCAAATAACATTTTAATTTTCAATTTGTTGGTCTACTACTTGGACTTGGTGATAACAATAGTATATGTACTTGTTTGCTCCTGGTAGAGGTCAATTCTGAGTTGACAACTGTATTAGCTCTACGTTGTAAGCTTCTTCAAGTACTCGGTTCCGAATCTCAGTCAATAGAGTGTAATAACAAAATTTGGACTGAGGCAGTTTGTCAATTCTTGGTTTTCCTCTATTGCGGCTGCTCTCAGTCTTAGGCTCTCATTCGGTTGGTTTCCTTGATGTCTCTCTACGCACTTGCTCTTTGAATTTGGTTTTCTCCTCCATTTGATTGAATTTGGTAGCCCTTGCTCTAAACATGTCCATGGTTGCCAATGGTTTTTGGCACAGGTTGTCTAAGAAGAGGCTAGACTTAAGGGCCATGATCATTGATGTGAGTGCTACCTGGGGGTTTAGGTCCTTGATTCAGAAGATATTGATGAAAATATTTTCATAAAGTCCCTTAGAGATTCATCCTTGTCCTGTCGAATGTTAGCAAGTGTCATTACTGCCAAGTGATATGGTCTACTCGTCATTATTGTTCTCTGAAAGACAAATTGCAAAGGAATCAATAGAATTTTTCGACAAACGAGTGTACTAGTGAAGCATTGATCCTTTTAATGTCTTTGGGAAAGCTTGCAAGATTTGTGATTCTACCCAAGGAGTAATTAATGTTTGGAGAGATACTACTACTGTTGTTGGATCAAGTGGCCTCAGAATAATTAAGAAGGGGGGTTGAATTAATTATTCCTAAACCTTTACTAATTAAAAATTACTCTTCTAAGGCTTCTACTAAATTGTAAAGAGAATGAGGAGTAGAAGAGAAACTTAACAGAAAGTAAAAGCGGAAATTAAATGCACAGCGGAAAGTAAAAGAGTAGGGAAGAAGGAAGCAAACACACAAGAGTTTTTATACTGGTTTGGCAACAACCCGTGCCTACATCCAGTCCCCAAGCGACCTGCGGTCCTTGAGATTTCTTTCAACCTTGTAAAAATCCTTTTATAAGCAAAGATCCACAAGGGATGTACCCTCCCTTGTTCTCTTTGAACCTAGTGGATGTACCTTCCACTAGAACTGATCCACAAGAGATGTACCCTCTCTTATTCTCAGTCAAACCCAAGTAGATGTACCCTCTACTTGTACCACAAAGGATGTACCTTCCAATGTGTTAAGACAAAGATCTCAGGAGGTTAAACCTTTGATACTTTGTGAATGGGGATACAAATGAATTCTGAGGCGGTTAGTCCTTTGAACACTTTTGTATAAGGGAATGGGAAGAATCAAAAGAATTCTCAGACTGTGTCGTTTTGAATTCTTTGACAAGGGAGAAGGGAGACACAAAAGAATTCAGGCTGTTAGTCCTTTGTTCTTTTGGAAAAGGGAGAAGAGAGACACAAAAAGAATTCAGGCGGTTAGTCCTTGGTGAATTCTTTTTGACAAAGGGAGAAGAGAATGAAGAGGATGAATAGCACAAGTTTTCAAGGTTTAGAAAATCAAAAAACTTCAGAAAACTTTTGGTACAAAGAAGAAGAAGAAGTTCAAAGAGATTCAAGGCTTGTAAAGGATTGATTGAATGAAATGAATAAGTGTATAACAAAGCCTTGTTTTTATAGACTCTTCATGTCTGGTCAAGAAGACCATTTAGAAGAGTTATAACTTTTAGAAAAACTTAAAACCAATTTGAAAAAGTCAAAAACCTTTTGAAGAGTTACATCTTTTGATTTATTCAGAAACAATCACTGGTAATCGATTACCAAATAAGTGTAATCGATTACACAAAGCTTTTATGTGAAAGGATGTGACTCTTCACATTTGAATTTGAATTTCAACGTTCAAAGGCACTGGTAATCGATTACCAAAACATTGTAATCGATTACAGCATTTTGAAATTAATTGGAACGTTGTAAATTCAATTTGAAAACTTTTTCAAAACTGTTGTAATCGATTACCAGAGAGTAAAAACTCTTTGGTAAACATGTTTTGAGAAAAATCATGTGCTACTCAGTTTTTGAGAAAAACATTTCATACTTATCTTGATTAAGCCTTCTCTTGATTCTTGAATCTCGAGTATTGAATCTTGATCTTGATTCTTGAGATCTTGAACCTTGAATCTTGATTCTTGACTCTAAACTTTCTTCTTGAGTCTTGAATTCTTCTTGATTCTCAACTTGAACTCTTGAATTGTTCTTGATTTACTTGAGTTGTTCTTTGATTGATTTATGATTGATCTTTGAGCTTTTTGTCATCACCTTTGTCATCATCTTTTGTTATCATCAAAACACCTTTGAATCACTTTTGATTCACCATGAAGCTTTGCTTCTACAATCTCCCCATTTTTTATGATGACAACTTCTGAAATCAAGAAACACACACACACTTTTTCCTAGTCGATCACTCACATAAATTCTCCCTCTTTGTTTTTGAATTTGTGCATATCTTAAAATTAAATTGATTACTCATGTGAGTTCTTGATTTTAATCCCATTTCTCTCCCCCTTTGGCATCAATAAAAAGCTAAAGTGTGTAACAAATTTGAAATAATCAATCATAACTAAACATTCACACAACATTCATGAAAAAACATCAACCAAATCCTGAAGTAAGATCTTTCCTAAATAGTCAAATAACATACTTGTTCAACCATACCATGCAAATAAGGAAATAGTAAATTGTTCAAATACCATAATAATATAGCCAAAATACAAGGCTGAAAATCAAAGTACTAATAATATTAAAATATAATTCTAAGATGATGGTGGCGGCGGCGGTGGAAGATCAAAGCTTGACCGGATGTAAGACACATCTTCTTCAACCTTTGTCATTCTTGACTCCATTTCATTGAAGCACTTATGCACTTGCAATTCCAAAGTATCAAACCTCTCACCAACAAAGGTTTGAAGACCATCAAACCTGTCCATAATCTTTGAAAGAAGAGATGAATCTTCTCCTTCATGTCCTTCTTCACCAACATTTCTAGCACCCTTCTTCACCCAAGAGCCATCATGCTCCTTTACATAACCAAAGGATGCTATGACTGAAGTGCCTATAAGGAATGATCTCTTGATTGGAACACAAGGTTCAGAATCAAGAGGGATATTGAAGTGTTGAAGGAAAAGGGTAACAAGATGAGGATAAGGCAATGGGTCATTCAATCGCAATGCCTTATGCATGCGATATCTAACAAGGTGTGCCCAATCAATTTGTAAACCTTTATGAAAGGCCCACATGACAATGAGATCTTCTTCAGAAACCTGGGCAAGGTTTAAAGATTTAGGGAGTAAGATGCGAACAATAAGGTAATGGAGGATGCGGCTCTCAAAAGCCAATGAACCAGCAAGAAGCCTTCCGGTCATATCCGCTTGGTTGGTGCAAACCAACCGGCGGGCATCATGCACAGAAAAATCGAATTTCCAATCATCAATCAGTGCACCCTCAAAAGGCACACCTTCACTAGGCAATTTTGTTAAATCGTAAAATAGGGATTGGTCAATGACCATCTTAATCCCATAGATTTTAGACATTAGGATACCTTCATGGATTTCTAAATTAGAATAGAAAGCTTTGACTAATTCAGAATAGACAGGTAATTTTAGAGACATGAATGGAATAAGATTGGAGTTTTCAAATGCTTGGAAGCATTCAAAATTCTCATTTGAAAAGAACTCCATATCTATGAATTTTGGATCTATAATGGAACGAGATGAAAAGAGGTTTGTGTATCGTATACGCTGTTCCTCTGATGAAAACAATGATCCAGAGGGAATGGAGGGAGGAATTGGGGTTTCCTGTGACCTGGAATGCCGTTGACTCCGACTTGAAGTGCCTTTCTGCTTCTTCGATGGTTCCGCCATTTGAGGAGTTTTTTTCTAGATTTCAATCGGTTCAAATGAAAATGAGTGAAAAAGATGAAGTTTGGGCTTTGTGGGGAGTGATTTGGACAAGAATTGAGTGAGATATGGCTGGAAGAAAAATTGGGGGCGATTTGAAATTTGAATATATAGGTGCAGGGACGCATTGTAATCGATTACCAGAGAGCAACATTGCCAGAAATAACTGCTTGTAATCGATTACACTATTATGGTAATTGATTACCAGTGGTTATTTTAGCCAGAAAACAAAAACAGAAGGCTTTCTAGGAGAAAATAAGTTTTGAGTTATTATCAAAATAATTTTTATGAAAAATATATTTGAAGATACTTTATGAATAATTCTCAATCATGCAATTCACATATCATGTCATGCAAAAAACATTAAAACATGAAGATAATCAATTTTATCAAAAACAATCAAAACACAAGTAAGAAGAATATTAATTTTACTTAAATATATGAATGAATATTTCATGCAAATAAGATGAAATCAATCAAGCAAATATACTCATGAAAACAATCAAAAAACACACAAATAAATAATTGTTAGTCATTATAATCAAATTGTTTGAATAAAAATTTCAACTTTAAGAGAAATTTTAATAAGATAATGGTTTTGATATTACCTTTTTCAGGATTAAAGTATCTAGATCTTCAAAGATGAGGACCATGCTTTTTCTCCTTGTTTTTCATCCTTGAGAGATATTCTCGTCACTTTCATAATCTTTGGTTAGAAGATTAATCTCCTTTTCTGAACCATCGGATGAATCATTGTCATCCCATGCAATGCATGCTTTCTTAGTTCTTCTTTCGTCAAATCTTTTCTTTTCACTTTTCTCCGACCATTCTTCCTTTGACGGACAGTTGGCCTTAATGTGACCAATTTGGTTGCATTTGTAACACCTAAGGACTTGAGAATCGTCTTGTGATTTTCTTCCATTATTGAAATTCTGACGCCTGTCAATTCTTATTTTCTTGATGAATTTCTGAAATTTCTTAACAAAGAAAGAAAAATCTTCTTCGTCATCTGAATCTTCTTCTTCGTTTTCTTCTTGTATTGAAGATGAGGCTTTAAGGGCTATGCTTCTCTTCTTTTTGTCATTTTCTTCATTCTGATTGAGACGTTGAAGTTCCATCTCATGTTCCTGCAATTTACCAAATAAAGTGGCAAGAGACATGGAAGAGAGATCTTTGCTTTCAGAAATAGCAGTTACCTTGGGATGTCATTCCCTACTTAAACATCTTAAGACTTTATTAATTAAATCTTCATTAGGAAAGATTTTTCCTAAAGATGCAAGATGGTTTACTATATGTGTAAATCTTTTTTGCAAACTATGGATATTTTCATTTGGGTTCATCTTAAATAATTCATATTCATGGTGTCATATCCTAATTTCGTTCGGGGACCATTGTTTGATGGCATGCAACCTTTGCTTGACCGCTTCAAGGAACTTGACACCCATCGTTAAGCAATCCGTGAAGTTCCGCGACATGTCGGGAGTCGAAAGGAAACATTATTGCGCAATTCGTAAAGTTCCGTAAAATTCTAGAAGCCGAAGAGGGGGTGGTTGCGTAATCCGTAAAGTTTCGTGACATTACGGAAAGAAAACAAGTATCGTTACGTAATCTGTAAGGTTCTGCAACGTTACGGAAAAAGAATCAGCAAAGAAGGGGGGTGAACTTATCAAGATAAGGGTGTAAATAGCAATTCGAATCAAGGCCCTTCTGGAAAATTTTGGAAGTTGGGTTGCTTAAGGAGGAAGGAACTGGGCGGCAAGCTCCTCCACGTTTTTGAAAAATGGTTTCCAGGACTTCCGTGGCTACCGTAAAATTTCCGAAAACCTTGGGTAAGCATATTCCACTTAACATTGGTGAAAGGGAAGAGAAAAAAAGATGAAAGTTAAGTCATATATGCTTCCATAAGGCTTCCATAACTTTTTTCGTAAATTACGAAAGAAGGTGGGGGTGAACTTATCAAGATAGGGGTGTAAATAGCAATTTGAGTCTAGGCCCTTCTGGAACATTTTGGAAGTTGGGTTGCTTAAGGAGGAAGCAACTGGGCGGCAAGCTCCTCCACATTTTTGAAAAATGGTTTCCGGGGCTTCCGTGGCTTCCGTAATGCTTCCGTAAAATTTCCGAAAACCTTGGGTAAGCATATTCCACTTAACATTGGTGAAAGGGAAGAGAAAAAAAGATGAAAGTTAAGTCATATATGCTACCGTAAGGCTTCCATAACTTTTTCGTAAATTATGAAAGAAGGTGGGGGTGAACTTATCAAGATAGGGGGTGTAAATAGCAATTTGAGTCTAGGCCCTTCTGGAACATTTTGGAAGTTGGGTTGCTTAAGGAGGAAGCAACTGGGCGGCAAGCTCCTCCACGTTTTTGAAAAATGGTTTCTGGGGCTTCCCTAATGCTTTCGTAAAATTTCCGAAAACCTTGGGTAAGCATATTCCACTTAACATTGGTGAAAGGGAAGAGAAAAAAGATGAAAATCAAATTCGAAACACTTCCGTAAGGCTTCCGTAACTTTTCCGTAAAATACGAAAAAGGGGGTGAACTTAGTAATTTGGGTGCGCTAAGAAATCTTCTTCATTAAGTCTCTGGGCGACAAGCACCTCCCTTTTTTCCTATAAATAGGGGAGGGGGGGAGCTGTTTCAAAATGTTCAAGACCCCTTGGCTATGCATTTCGGCTTTTTTGGGCAAAAAACACGTTTTCGTGAAGAAAAATCGAGTCGAAGTGCTTCCGTAACGCTTCCGTAAGCGATTCCGTGGAAATTCTTCATCGTTCTTCGTCGTTCTTCACCGTTCTTCATCCGTTCTTCGTTCTTCAACGGGTAAGTTTTCGAATCTGAGACTTTCAATTCATTTCTTGTTTTGTGTACTTTCACTTTAATTTCGTTTACTTTTAGTTTTCTTTTATTCCGTTTTTAACGTGCTTTAACCGTTTATTTAAGCCATTTTCTCACCTAATAAATGATAAAATGAATTTCAACCGATCATTTGTGTTGTAATCTCGTTTAATCACTGTTAAAACAAAATCTAACCGATCATTCACGTTGTAACCACGGTTAAACCAAAAAAAGACAAAATAATAATAAAATAATCAAAATATCCTGAAAAATAATAATAAAATAATCAAAATATCTTCGAATAAAATAATAAAAAAAATCAATCGGACATTTTTCTTTAGAAGTAATAACCAAAGTGAAACTAAGGCTAAAATAAACTCGCAAATCAAGTTTTGTCCGCAAAAATAAAAATAAAAAACTGTTTTAAGGTCCAACACCTTAAACGGTCCTCTTTGCTTTTATCGATTAACATGGACCGTTCAAAAGCATAAAATCAACACATCACTTTACTGCCTTTTGCGAGAACTACGTAGGTCTGATTTCCTCTTCGATGGAGGATACGTAGGAGCAAAAGCCTCGCTTTTGTCGACCTCGTGAGATGGTTAGAGGTCTAACGCCTTAGCTTTCTCACCAAGTAAAATGGATCATTTTAAGGTCCAACGCCTTAAATGACCCCCTTCCAAGTAAAAAGAATCACTTGATTCGTCCCTTTTCAAAGAATTACGTAGGTCTGATTTCCTTATCACAATTGAGGAATACGTAGGAGCAAGGGAAACACCCTTGTCGACCACAAAAAGATAAAAAAATACAAAAAGGCATAAAAAGACATAAAAACGTAAAAAAGGGAAAATAAAACAATTTGAAGTCATATTTTGCACACTCGATTAAAGGCTTCCGTCCTTTGTGACGGACGTGTGGGGTGCTAATACCTTCCCCGTACGTAAATACAACTCTTGAACCTTTCACTTAAAATTCGTAGACCATGTCTTTTCTGGTTTTTCCGACGTTTTCCTCAAATAAACATTGGTGGCGACTCCGCGCGTATTCCTTTCTTGGAACACGCACCCGCGAGTCACGCATCGCCCTCCCGCCGAAGGGTAGGTTGCGACAGTTGGCGACTCCACTGGGGACTATTTTTAGAGAGTTAGGCCATTTAATCTTGTGCAAATGTTTTACCATGACTTTCTCCTTTGTTGGCTTCCCTTTATTTTTCTTATGTTCTTGTATATATAACTCTTTAATGCTTTTAGTGCGTTTTAAAATGTATGCATGAGGTAAATATTTATTCATTTGATGCAAACAAACACCAACACTATTTGCACACACGGTGAGTTGAAAAAAGGGGGGCCCTATACCCGGGCTCATGGGAACATAAGGAGTGGTGGTGAATCTGTGATCATGCTCGGTCTCCGACTTGCTTGGTTACAGTGAACCCTCATCTAGAGTTTTTCTCTTTGATAACATATTGTTGCTAGTAGTCCCTACTGCTGCAATATGTTCTTCGAAGGGGATGATACCTCTAGAGACCATCAAGAGAGATATGACCACCTTGGGAATTATCACTAAAAGCCTAGTTAGCTCCCTCCCATATAGGTCCCTTGAATAGGGGCACGAAGCGGACACGCTGCGCGCCATTTTTTCACACTGCCATGCATAAGTGTCATGTACCCTTTTGCTTATATTTTGTGAATATTGTCATACTATGTACATTCCCGTGTTGCACCTTTCGCATATGCATCATGCACGGGTTCTGTCTTGATCCCCTCTCTTTAACAAACCAACGGAGGGTCCGTGTCACCTTCTTAAATACATACGTTGGTCACTTTGCTACCCCAAGACGTTGTATCTAAGAAGGAGACAATTTCCTGGGCTCCCGTATTCATGAATTGCATCTGTGTCATATGCATTTCTTCATGCATTCATCCATTCCACTCATGATAGATGTCGGAGTTTTGATTCGCACCGATTTTTGTTCACTTTAGTAAAACATGGGATCAAGTCAAATGCCTTCGCTTAAAAAAAGGTTCTATCAAGTCAAGGTCAAGAGCCTAGGGATCACCAGTCTAAAAGAGTTAGGGCAGTTGATGGGTCAGTGATCGAGGCCGTACCCGAATCAAATAAACATTAAAATGTAGTAACTAGGAAGTGATCCTAGGTCGTTTCCCAACGAGCAGTGACAAGCCAAATGTTCATAATATACTTGCAGTAACAGTAACAGTAACGATGGGGGGGGGGTTGTTTGCTTTTGTAAATTAAACAGCGAATATATGTGAATTAGAAAATATCAGAATTAAAACACGTTGCTTCCCCTTGATTCACAAGCAAGTCTCTTATCCTAGGTTACGAGAGTTTATCCTTTATCAGTTTAACCACTTAATCCAACCCTAAATTAAATTACTAAGCGAAATTCAACATAAGGCATTCATTATGTGATTAAGCATCACATACACCAATTACTCATAAACGATCATTAAGCATGAACGTAAATTAAGCGCAGAGACAATTAATCAAGCACTAAGCATGCATGAATTAAAAGCAACAAATTCAAAGTAATTAGTGAAGAGGAAAAACTAAACAGAATTTAACAGTAATAATAGAACCTCAAAGAGAACTGTGCTTGATCCTCAAGGGAAAACAACGCTGCGGACTTAGCCTTCCATTAATCAAATAGAGAATGAAATTTTATTGATAAAACTAAAAGTCTGAACTGGAATTGAAAAAAAACGAAAATAAAAGAGAAAGAGAAGAGAGACTAAAACTAAAAACGAAAAATAGAAGAGAGAGAGTCTCCCGCGAGGGAGAGAGGAGGGGGGGGGGGGCCCTAAACTAGAACCTTGGTGCTGTTATATAGTTTTTTTTTCAGCCCCAAAGCTTACAAATATGTTTTAAATCCAAGCCCATAAGTAAAATCAAATCAAATCTAGATAAGATAAGATAAGATAAGATCTAGATGAAATAATATCTAGATGAGATCAAATCTAAATAATATCTAGATAAGATAAGATCTAATTTTATAGAATAAATTAGTCTGCCCTCTTCAAGTCCAAGCCCAATTCTAGATTCAAGCCCAATGCTAGATGAAATTCTGATACCAATGACAGATGTCGTACCGGATGTCACGACATCACGCTTCAGAACATGCAGATTATATTTGACTGTATGAACAGATTAAACAAGTAAATAACACAAGAGAATTGTTAACCCAGTTCGGTGCAACCTCACCTACATCTGGGGGCTACCAAGCCAGGGAGGAAATCCACTAAAATAGTGTTAGTTCGAAGATCTAACAGCCACTGTTTACAACCTTCTCACCTAACCACTACCCGTGCAATCTCTACCTAAGAGCCACTCTTAGATATGAGAACCCCTCTCACTCCCTCTCAATCACTCTCCCGTGTTTACAAATAAATCAAAGACACACCAGAGATTGCTCTCTGAACAATAGAGATCAACTCTACACAAACTATAGAGATCAACTCTACACACTCAGGTCCAACACTTGATGTTAGGGTAACATCAAGGTGGCTCACAAAACACTCAAGTCCCAAACCTCACAAAATAACTCTTCAATCCCGGACTTAGTACTCAACCCCGTGCAGCCTTCATGTTTATATAGCAGTGTGCGTATCTGGCCTGCAACAACTTGTGCTGGAGGAGATCTATCATTCTCCTGAAAAATCTGCACTTTAAAGAACTAAAAGATACAGTTTGATCTTTTAGTTTTTATCTTTAATCTTTAATCCCTGAACGAACTCTTCTAGTTTGTAATTCGAACTTTAATTATCTTTTAATTCGTTCCTAAAGATAGATCGTCTAATCTGTTGCTAACTGCACAATAATCTGTTAAAGATATAACGGATTTATGTGTCCAGTATTTTCGGGCAAGATGTCCTGGACATCGTATCCGACATCGTGGATCCTGCAGCTTCAATTCTTTTATCTTGCCTTGTGCATTGTGCAGCAACTCCAGTATTTTCGGGCAGGATGTCCTGGACATTGTATCCGACATCGTGGATCCTGCAGCTTCAATTCTTCACTTGACACTTTATCTTGCCTTGTGCATTGTGCAGCCCGATCTTATTCCTTGACATAAGGTTGGACATCATGTGCAGCAACTCCAGCTTTCCTTCATTGTCTAAGTGCTTATGTTTTAACAAAATCTTAGCCAATCTTTTAAAACTCAGTAGAGCTAAGCACTAACAATCTCCCCCTTTGGCAAATTTTGTCTAAAACATACTTAGACACTTCCTGAGCAGGTACGAGCAGTTATGCAAGTGGGATCAACAACTTTCATTATCAGAGTAATCAAGCACAGCGGTATCTGTAGTGGCGACAGCAAAATTCTGCAAGTTGCAAGTCGTTTCCAGGATGTCAGGACATCTCACGTGACATCAGCTTTCTGCTCCCCCTGTCTCCATGCTTCTACTGCTGTGAAGTAGTTCACTGCGGCATCTTCTATCAGCTACTAGTCTTTTCCAGGATGTCAAGACATCTCATGTGACATCAGTCATCATCAGCAGCAGCAGTCTCCCCCTCAAAATCATATACATACAACTCCCCCTCAAAATCATGAATCATGCATACATCGTATCCTACTTCTCAAAATCACAAATCATGCACAACATACATAGTATCCTACTAATCATGCATATAATAATACCATTACTCCCCCTTTTTAGACAGAATTTGACAAAAGTAGAATGCATGAACTTAAGGTGCAAATATTACAGACCAATAGTAAACCATTGTTCAAAGGGACATGCCCCTATAGCTAGTAAGAGTAAAAAGCAAAAATAAAGGTCTGATGGTCATGGGGTGGCTTCAGAATCATCATCATCTGATTCAGTATCCTCTGCTGCATCTTCCTCTTCCTCAGCTGCTTCTTCTTCTTCCTCAGCTGCTTCACCATCTTCCTCAGCTGCTTCACCATCATCAATGCCACTGTCTGAGAGTCTTTTGATCAGGCGTTCCAGCTCCATCTTCTTCTCTGTGGTGGCTTTGATGGTTGCTTCCAGCACCTTGCATGTGTCCTTGAGTTCAGCAATCAAAGCATCCTTGGACACAGCACCTGAAGCAGCAGCTTTCCCTGATGTCGAGACAATGTCTGGGACATGTGTCCCCTCAAACAGTTTGTAATGCAGGGACAGAGCCGATTCTCTCTTCATCACAGAGTCAATGTTGTTTAAAATATTGGGATGCTGACTCAACATAATGCCACACAATACAGTTGGGAAGGCAATGGGTAATTTGACAGCAAAAGATTCTGAATGCTTAACAGTTTGATCAAAGATATAGTTTCCAAAATTAAATTTGGACTTGGTTCCAACAGCATACAGAAATTTACCCAAACCTGTGGCAACAGTGGAAGTATGATTGGTGGGTACCCAATTTGCAGCGCCAATCCTATGCAGGATTGCATACTTCACACTTAGCTTCCCTGCAGAAAGCTTCCCTTTCTTTGGCCAATGCTGGACTTGTTTGGCAGTGATTTCCTTGGCAATTTGATGCTCAGAGACAGTAATATCCACCACTCCATCTGTTGGTCTGCCCAGGTATTTGTTGATTACAGCAGGGGAGAATCTAACACATTTTCCTCTGACAAATACTTTTTGATACTCATCACTCTTTCTGTTTGTTATGTCAGAGGGAATGTTGACAATAAATTCCCTGACTAGACTTTCATAACAATCTCCCAACTTGGTGACTGTTTTCAGCAGTCCAGCAGCCTTGATGAGGTCCATGATCTCCTTGCAATCCAAGGCATCTCTTCCCAGTTCTCTTTCCAAGGCAAGTCTGCGTTGATACACAAATTTCCACCTTTCAACATTGCCAATGGAGTGGAAAGAGATGTTGTCCAATGGTGCATCAGGGACATTTCCAGGCACCTTTTTCCCTGATGTCTTGGCCCTCTTGATGTCGGGAACATCTGGTTCGACATCATCATCAGAATCAGATGAGGAAATTTCTTTCCTCTTCTTGGAAGGGATTGCAACTTTGCTCCTTCTGGATGTGGTAGGAGTGATTGGAGTGCTCTTCTTCTGTGCCATAGTTTTGATTCGTCCAGACCTCTTAATGGGGGTTTTACCCTTTCGGCTTTGTAATCTTTCTGCGATGCCAGGTGCCAACTTGTTGGCAAGGGGTTCCTCATCAGATTCTACTTCTTCCAGGTCAATGAGGTCACCTGGAGCAGGTTCTGGTGCCCTTGGTGCAGGGGTCTCCTCTGTGGCTTGATCATCTTCCTCTGTTGATTCCTCTTTACTGGATGAAGAGAGGACTTCAGCATTTGGGGCGGAAGATGTTGGAACATCTTTATCAACATCAGGCACAGAAACATTTGGGGTGGAAGATGTTGGAACATCTTCATCAGCATCAGGGACAGAAGCATTTTTCAAAATGCTACTCACAATACTACGGATCTTCTTGTCCATCTCCGTGTCTACTTCCCTAGGACTTGTTGCAAGGCTAGGGTTTTCAGAAATCTTCACACCCTGTTGTCGTTTGGGGACCAGTTTTTCAGGAACAGGGGCTGAACCAGGAATCATTTGTATGGGCTGGATATTGAATTCAGGTCGTTCCTGGTTTGATGGTGCTTTGGTGGATGATGGAGATGATGGTACAGAGGGTGAACCAGGAGCTGAAGTTTCTTTTGGTGAGGTAGCCATGGAAGTGCAGAGCCTTTGGAATGATTTCGTAAATTTCTGAGAGCTGTTGGGGAATGCTGAAAACGAGATTACCACGAAAATATAAGTTTGAATGAGGAATGTAGAGGGACGTGTGAAGCAACGGTCGAATTTGTTTTGGCTCAGTAGTGAACGTGCTATTAATGTTAAGTGAGACGTTTGAGCACGTTCAGATAGCAGTAGCTGCTATAATTCCTCTAGCAGACAAATGCCCAGCTTGCCCCTCAGTTTTTCAAACTGTTTTGCATCCAATGCCTTTGTGAAAATATCTGCTATTTGTTCCTCAGTGTCAACATGCTCCAGTGTGATAACTTTATCATCAACAAGCTCTCTAATATAGTGATGTCTAATGTCAATGTGCTTGGTTCTGCTGTGTTGAACAGGATTTTTAGAAATATTAATAGCACTCAAGTTGTCACAGTACAATGTCATGACATCTTGTTCGACATTGTACTCCTTGAGCATCTGCTTCATCCAAACTAGTTGTGAACAGCTGCTTCCTGCTGCAATATACTCTGCTTCTGCAGTAGATAGGGACACACAGTTCTGCTTCTTGCTGAACCATGAAATAAGATTGGTTCCCAAATAGAAACATCCACCAGAAGTGCTTTTTCTGTCATCTGCACTTCCAGCCCAATCAGCATCACAATACCCAACCAGCATTGAATCTGAACAATGACAGTACATAATCCCATAGTCACTGGTGCCATTTACATATTTCAGAATTCTCTTTACTTGAGTCAAGTGACTTATCTTAGGATTGGCTTGATATCTTGCACAAACACCTACTGCATAGGTGATGTCGGGTCTGCTAGCTGTTAAATATAGTAAGCTCCCAATCATGCTTCTGTACAGACTTTGATCAACACTGGTCCCAGCTTCATCTTTTGACAGCTTCAAGTGAGTAGGTGCAGGTGTTCTTTTATGGCTAGCATTTTCCATCCCAAACTTCTTGACAATGTTCTTTGCATACTTGCTTTGTGAGAGGAATATGGAGTCTTCCATCTGCTTCACTTGGAGTCCCAGAAAATAAGTCAGCTCTCCAACAAGACTC
The DNA here is from genome assembly GCF_004193775.1 of Glycine soja. Taxonomy (NCBI): domain Eukaryota; kingdom Viridiplantae; phylum Streptophyta; class Magnoliopsida; order Fabales; family Fabaceae; genus Glycine; species Glycine soja. Next base: position 20,283,995 of record NC_041006.1, read on the forward strand.
ATCTCGAATTCAGATTGCATCTGTTGGACAAAATGTCGAAGCATCTCATTCGACATCCCTCCAAACACAATGTCATCAACATATATCTGTGCTATCATCAAGTTATCAGCATCTTGTTTGACAAAGAGAGTCTTGTCAATTCCTCCCTTCCTATACCCTTGCTGAGTAAGGAACTCTGTTAGCCTTTCATACCAAGCTCTTGGAGCTTGCTTCAATCCATAGAGAGCCTTCTTGAGCCTGTATACATGATCTGGATGAGTTGGATCTACAAATCCCTTTGGCTGCTCCACATAGGCTTCTTCATTCAGGTATCCATTCAGAAACGCGCTCTTCACATCCATCTGGTACAGCTTGAATTTGAGGATGCACGCTACACCAAGTAACAATCTGATGGACTCAAGTCTAGCAACTGGGGCAAAAGTTTCATCAAAGTCTACACCTTCAATCTGAGTGTAGCCTTGAGCAACAAGTCTGGCCTTGTTTCTGGTTATAACACCTTCTTCATTGGTTTTGTTCTTGAAGATCCACTTGGTGCCAATCACATTAGTTCCCTCGGGTCTAGGAACTAGCTCCCAGACTTCATTCCTTTTGAATTGCTCCAATTCTTCTTGCATAGCATTGATCCAGAACTCATCAGTCAGTGCCTCTTTCACATTCTTGGGCTCAATTTTGGAGACATGAATTGGAGACAATCTCAATCTCCCTTGATCTTGTAGTGACCCCTCTGTTTGGATCTCCTATAATCAGCTCCTTGGGGTGCATCTTCTGGATTCTAATGGAGGGTCTCTTGTCAGGTTGGTTGATGTTTGGTTCATCTGTAGCAGAATCAGAGTTTTCTGCATTTTCTGCACTTTTAGCTGTATCTGCTACATTGTCACCCGATGTTCTGACATCTTCTTCGACATCCTTCTTTCTTGCTGGAGTTAGATCATCAACAACCACATTGATGGATTCCATCACAGTTCTGGTTCTGGAATTGAATACTCTATATGCTCTGCTGTTTGTAGAGTATCCCAAGAATATCCCTGCATCACTCTTGGGATCCATCTTTCTCCTTTGCTCTCTATCTGCCAAAATGTAACATGGACTTCCAAAGATGTGGAAGTGCTTGACAGTTGGCTTCCTCCCTTTCCATATTTCATACAGTGTGGTTGGAGTCCCTCTTCTAAGTGTGACTCTGTTGTGGATGTAGCATGCTGTGTTCATGGCTTCAGCCCAGAGATTATAGGGAAGTTCTTTGGCATGAAGCATGACCCTAGCAGCCTCTTGCAAAGTCCTGTTTTTCCTTTCAACTATGCCATTTTGTTGTGGTGTAATGGCTGCAGAGAACTCATGAATGATGCCTTCAGATGTGCAGTATTCAGTAAACTTGCTGTTTTCAAACTCTCTGCCATGGTCACTCCTGATTCTCTTGATGACACAGTCTTTTTCTCTTTGAAGTCTTAGACTCAACTCCTTGAATACTTCAAAGGTGTCTGATTTTTCTCTGATAAAGTAGACCCAGGTAAATCTGGAGAAATCATCCACAACAACATAGGCATACCTCTTTCCTCCAAGGCTTTCAACTTGCATAGGCCCCATCAAGTCCATGTGAAGTAGTTCCAGCACCCTGGAAGTGGTCTGATGTTGAAGCTTCTGGTGGGACATCTCGACTTGCTTTCCAATCTGACATTCACCACAGATTCTGCCTTCTTCTATTTTCTGATTGGGAATGCCTCTAACAGCACCTTTGTCAATGATTTTCTTCATGCCTCTTAAGTGCAGATGTCCAAATCTTTGATGCCATATATTGACTTCATCTTCTTTGGAGACTAGACATGTGGAGGAGTAACTGGTTTCTTGAGGTGTCCATAGGTAACAGTTGTCCTTTGATCTGCTGCCCTTCATTAGGACTTCACTCTTCTCATTTGTCACCAAGCATTCTGACTTTGTGAAGTTTACATTGAGTCCTTCATCACACAACTGACTGATGCTGATCAAGTTCGCAGTCAGTCCCTTCACCAGCAGTACTTTGTTCAGACTAGGAAGTCCTTCATGGACTAGCTTTCCCATTCCAGTGATCTTTCCTTTAGAGCCATCTCCAAATGTCACATAGCTAGTGGAGCAAGGTTCAATGTTCACCAGGAATTCTTTAACTCCTGTCATGTGTCTGGAACAGCCGCTATCCAGGTACCAATCTTCCTTAGCTGATGCTCTAAGTGAAGTATGAACAACAAGACTAACAGTCTTGTGTTTTGGAACCCACATCATCTTCCTTCCACTGCTGCTTCTTTGAGTTCCATGATGTGGATGGCCATGTAAATGATAGCAAAAGGGCTTTATGTGACCATACTTGCCACAGTAGTGACACCTCCACTTCTTTCTTTTGCTCCTTTTCTGCTGCGTTCCATGATGTCGAGACCGATGTTGTGACATCGTGGCTCCAGTGCTGTTTTTGGCAGGAACAAATTCTGTCATGGTTGTTCTGCCAGCAGATTTATGATTAAATCCAAGTCCTCTCTGGTTTCCAATATTCTTTCCAAGCTGTAGCACCTCATCAAGCGTATCTGAGCCTTTATTCAGCATCTTTATTGATTTTGTCATGTTTTCCAGTTTAGAGTTCAGAAAACCAACTTCTCCTTTAAGCTCAGAGATCTCCTCTTCATGTGCCTCCTTCTCAGCCTCCAGATTTGCAATGACCTTCTTCAGTTGTGCTTCTTGCTGAAGAATCTTCTCACTTTTGATGCATAGTTCTCTATAGGATGTAGCAAGCTCATCAAACGTGATTTCACTGTCTGTATCACTTGAATCTTCAGCAGATTCAAATCTCCCAGTGAGTGCATTCACATCTCTGTCAGAATCACTTTCTTGTTCACTCTCTGTATCATCAGACCGACATACAGAAAGTCCTTTCCTCTGCTTCTTGAGATGAGTGGGACATTCAGCTTTGATGTGTCCATAGCCTTCACACCCATGGCATTGAACTCCTTTGCTGTGACTGGGCTTTTCATCTGACCTTTTCTGGTATTCACTACCTTTCCTGATGTCGAAAGGGATGTTCCGGACATGTGGTTTCTGCCTCCTGTCCATTCTGTTCATCACTTTGTTGAACTGTTTTCCAAGGAGCACAACTGCGTTAGTCAGACCTTCATCAGTATCCAGGTCATACTCATCTTCTTCTCCTTCATCATTGGACACGAACGCCAGATTCTTGCTCTTCTTTTCAGTCCTATCCGAGAGTCCTAGCTCAAAGGTTTGAAGGGAACCAATGAGTTCATCTACTCTCATGTTGCAAATGTCTTGGGCCTCCTCTATTGCAGTGACTTTCATGTCAAATCTCTTAGGCAAAGATCTGAGGATCTTTCTCACCAGCTTTTCATCTGTCATTCTTTCTCCCAAGGCAGTGCAAGCATTGGCAATTTCAAGAATGTTCATGTGGAAGTCATGAATACACTCTTCCTCCTTCATCTTCAGATTTTCGAATTTTGTAGCCAATAGTTGCAATCTGGACATCTTCACTTTGGAGGTTCCTTCATGAGTGGTTTTCAGGATCTCCCATGCATCCTTTGCCACTGTGCATGTATTGATCAGTCTGAAGATATTCTTGTCAACTCCATTGAATAGAGCATTCAAGGCTTTGGAGTTTCCAAGTGCCAATTCGTCTTCTTCTTTTGTCCAGTCTTCTTCTGGCTTCAATTCATTAGTGGGCTTTCCTTCTGTGTCCAGCATCTTGGGATGTTCCCAGCCTTTGATGACAGCTTTCCAGGTTCTGCTATCCAGTGATTTGAGGAAGGCCACCATCCTTGCTTTCCAGTATTCATAGTTGGATCCATCCAGAATTGGTGGTCTGTTCACTGGTCCTCCTTCTTTCTCCATGTTCATCAGAATTTATCTCCCTAGATCTCACTCAGTGATTTCGAGTGCCCGCTCTGATACCAATTGAAATTCTGATACCAATGACAGATGTCGTACCGGATGTCACGACATCACGCTTCAAAACATGCAGATTATATTTGACTGTATGAACAGATTAAACAAGTAAATAACACAAGAGAATTGTTAACCCAGTTCGGTGCAACCTCACCTACATCTGGGGGCTACCAAGCCAGGGAGGAAATCCACTAAAATAGTGTTAGTTCGAAGATCTAACAGCCACTGTTTACAACCTTCTCACCTAACCACTACCCGTGCAATCTCTACCTAAGAGCCACTCTTAGATATGAGAACCCCTCTCACTCCCTCTCAATCACTCTCCCGTGTTTACAAATAAATCAAAGACACACCAGAGATTGCTCTCTGAACAATAGAGATCAACTCTACACAAACTATAGAGATCAACTCTACACACTCAGGTCCAACACTTGATGTTAGGGTAACATCAAGGTGGCTCACAAAACACTCAAGTCCCAAACCTCACAAAATAACTCTTCAATCCCGGACTTAGTACTCAACCCCGTGCAGCCTTCATGTTTATATAGCAGTGTGCGTATCTGGGCTGCAACAACTTGTGCTGGAGGAGATCTATCATTCTCCTGAAAAATCTGCACTTTAAAGAACTAAAAGATACAGTTTGATCTTTTAGTTTTTATCTTTAATCTTTAATCCCTGAACGAACTCTTCTAGTTTGTAATTCGAACTTTAATTATCTTTTAATTCGTTCCTAAAGATAGATCGTCTAATCTGTTGCTAACTGCACAATAATCTGTTAAAGATATAACGGATTTATGTGTCCAGTATTTTCGGGCAAGATGTCCTGGACATCGTATCCGACATCGTGGATCCTGCAGCTTCAATTCTTTTATCTTGCCTTGTGCATTGTGCAGCAACTCCAGTATTTTCGGGCAGGATGTCCTGGACATTGTATCCGACATCGTGGATCCTGCAGCTTCAATTCTTCACTTGACACTTTATCTTGCCTTGTGCATTGTGCAGCCCGATCTTATTCCTTGACATAAGGTTGGACATCATGTGCAGCAACTCCAGCTTTCCTTCATTGTCTAAGTGCTTATGTTTTAACAAAATCTTAGCCAATCTTTTAAAACTCAGTAGAGCTAAGCACTAACACTAGATTCAAGCCCAATGCTTCATTAATTCCTGAAATTAGATTAAAAACATCAAATTGGCTGAATGGGCCCAAATAATAAAACTGCCTAATTAATTGACAATTAAGACCAATCAATAATTAAAATGGTGCAAAAAGGGTTTAGAAAATAGAAGAAAATGATGGCACATCAGTCAGCTCCAGTGGCAAGCTTTTCGCAAAGCTTACAGTAAAATCTAGGACCTAGCAATGGTAGAAGTCTCCACAGAGGCCATTGCCTCCCTCGCCCAGTATTATGATCAGACGTTGAGGTGCTTCACCTTTGGGGACTTCCAGCTATCACCCATGGTGGAAGAATTTGAAGAGATCCTAGGATGCCCTCTAGGGGGGAGGAAACCATACCTCTTCACAGGGTTCTATCCCTCATTAGCTAGAATTTCCAAGATAGTCCAAATCTCGGCACAGGAATTAGACCACAGGAAGCAAGTCGAAAATGGGGTGGTTGGAATACCGAGAAAATATTTGGAGGCAAAAGCAAGAATCTTGGCAGGTAAAGGCGAGTGGGCCCAGTTCATAGATATTCTCGCACTGTTGATTTTCGGAGGAGTCCTCTTTCCGAATGTGGATGGGTTGGTGGACCTGGCAGCGATCGACGCTTTTCTCGCCTATCATAACCACAAGGAAAGCCCGGTTGTCGCTATGCTAGCCGACCTATATGACACCTTCGACCGAAGATGTGAAAAGAGCAATACAAGGATTGTTTGTTGTACTCCAGCTCTTTATGTATGGTTAGTTTCACACCTTTTTCGCCAAGAGGTGAGGCATGCTTGCCTGCTAGAAAGCCACTGTTCATGCACAGAGAAAGGAGGGGGCAAATTGGGACCAACTCTTAGCAAACAAAGAAGGAGCATCTGTCAACTGGTTCCCTCGATGGAAGGAAGGAAGAACCAAAGTTCTTATTTCATGCGGAGGATTTCCAAATGTTCCCTTGATGGGGACGAGGGGTTGCATCAGCTACAATCCCGTTCTTGCTATAAGACAACTTGGCTACCCTATGAGAGGGGCGCCACTAGAGGATGAGCTCGCACCTGTCATTTCACAAGGCTTCAATAAGACCAACATGGAGACACTTCAGAAGGTCCGCAAGGCATGGGAGGTGTTGCAAAAGAAAGACAAGGAACTCAGGGGCAGTAACAATGGGCCCATTGGTGGCTATCGTAAGTGGTTAAAAGCCCACGTGCAAGGTTTGGATTGGCTCCCGAGTTTGAGAACCGCTAAAAGGAAGGAAGTTGAGGCACCGGAGGAAGACGAAGAGGTGCAGGTCCTTAGGACGGAACTCAAGCAAGCTCAAACAGTCAAAGAAAGGTACAAATCAGCAGCTCTTAAAATCCGGAAGGAGAATGCCGAACTGAGAGATATAAATATAGCTACCACCAAGGCTTTGGAACAAGAGACCAAGAGGGCTCGTAGGGAAGAGCACGGCCGGAACAAGTTCCGAGGGGCTCTGTGGGGTAGCAACAGCGAGCTTAAACTCCGAAGAGAGGAAAAGGACTAATCATGAGTAGACAGTTTGATCTTGAAAGATGAATTGAAGGCTTGCTCGAGGTCCAAAAGAAGTTTGTCTCAGCGGTTATGCGAGATAGAGACCAACATGTTAGCTATTATCACCAAGTACCAAGAAGAACTAAATCTAGCCGCGGCCCACGAGCATAGAGTGGCGGACGAGTATGTCCTAGTGTACGCAGAAAAGGAGGCTAGAGGAAGGGTGATCGACGCATTACATCAAGAGGCAACAATGTGGATGGACTGATTTGCTCTTACCTTGAACGGGAGTCTGATGAAAGCTTGCTTGTGGGGCTTCTATGGAGGCTGGATCTTTGAGCTTCAATGAGGTCCTTTAATGGTGATTTTCCACTATGGAGATGCAGCGGAAGACAAAGGAGAAGAGGTGAGAGGAGGCACCATCCACTAGGGAATAAGCCATGGAAGAAGGATCTTCACCACCAAGATGAGCCTTGGATAAGAAGCTTGGAGAGGATGCTTCAATGGAGGAAAAGAAAGAGGGAGAGAAAGAGAGAGGGGGGAGCACGAAATTGAAGGAAGAAAAAGGGAGAGAAGTTGAACTTTGAGTTGTGTCTCACAAGACTCTCATTCATCAAAGTTACGACAAGTGTTACACATGCTTCTATTTATAGACTAGGTAGCTTCCTTGAGAAGCTTTCTTGAGAAAACTTCCTTGAGAACCTTGACCCATGGGCTCAAAAATCAACCCTAAGGTTCATGAGAACCCTAGGGCCTTCTTCAGTAGCTCTAGCCCAAACCTCTTGGAGTCTTCTATCCAATACCTTTGGGGGGTAGGATTGCATCATCCCTTCCACCTTGGAAAGGATTTGACCTCAAATCCCGAGGTTCTTCATACTCTGGGCTCCTTCCCTCGACACCTGTAAAAAGAATAAAAACATATGTATTAGTGGTGTTGGGTATGTTAGAGTAGGTTAAGGTCTGAAAACTCCTTTCATGGACATCTTCCCATGAGGGAACATGGTTCCTCACCAACTCAATGAGTGGTGCTACAAGTATAGAAAAATATGGGACAAATCTTTTGTAAAAGTTTGTTAAGTCATGGCAGCCCCAGATTTCCCTTATACTTGGTGGAGTGGGCCAATCAGGGAATGACCTTTATTCTCTTAGGGTCCGTGGGAACCCCTTGATCACTATTTAAAAAATTAAGGAATGTAATGCAATAAAGCGTACCTTTTTCTATATTTTTATGTTGACTATTCCTACAAAAAAATATGACAAAACCTAAGGTGTCCTATATGAGCACCTAAGTTTGTATTAAAACCAAAAATAAGAACAAATCTACCTAATGAGTCCCTATGTACATGAATCATGAAGACGTTGGGTGCATGACTGAATTTACAAAAAAGGGTTGCAACACTCAACAAATTCATCATATCACTTATTGTAGGGATTTGGTGCCTAATAATACCTATTTTGGGCACCAACAAAGCACAAGGATTTAAGCTCTTATGAACCAAACCCTCATCCAACAACTCCTTTACTTGAGGAATAACCTCAAGCCCAAGAGGTGTGGCAGTGCTAACAAGTGTCTTTTTATAAAGGAGAAGATGTGGAGGTTGTCTAAGAGGGGAAGTTTCTTTAATATTTGTCTTTATTTCAAAATGACTTTCCTTCTTAACTAACCTCTTGGAGGAGACACTTATCTCCTTACACTCCTCCTTAACCATTAAAGGTTGTCCTTCTTCTTGGGGGTAGATTTCTTCACTAGATTCTTCCCCTTTTGCTTCTTCACTTTCACTAGAGGAAGGTGACGTAGTAGCCTCATCTTGGCTACTATAAATGTCTTGGCTCCTCATAACCATGGTTTTTGTGGTGGGGCATTGAGAAGTAATGTGTCCTCTTCCAAGACATTTAAAGCACTTTATAGAGCTAGTCTTC